>NW_007233900.1:91408-126048 GCF_000164805.1 Carlito syrichta | reverse complement strand
CTAAAAAACAAAGCAGGTGGTATCACAATACCAGACTTCAAACTTTACTATAAAGCTACAATCATCAAAACAGCTTGGTATTGGTACAGGAACAGGTATATAGATCAATGGAGCAGAATTGAGATTCCAGAAGCAAAACCTCAATTCCTCAACCAACTCATCTTCGACAAAGCCCCCACCACCTACCAGTGGGGAGAAGAGAACCTATTCAGTAAATGGTGCTGGGAAAACTGGTTGACCACATGCAGAAGATTGAAACAGGACCCTTATCTATCCCCATGCACAAAGGTTAACTCCAAATGGATCAGAGACCTAAATGTAAAACCTCAAACCATAAGAACCTTAGAAAAGGAAGGAAATACTCTCATGGAAATCGGAACTGGCATCCAATTCCTGTACAAAACCCGAAACCCACAGGACTTAAGAGAGAAGATAGACAAATGGGACCTTATTAAACTGACAAGCTTCTGCAAAGCCAAAGAAACCATCAAGAGAGCAGGAAGACAGCCTACAGACTGGGAAAAAGTCTTTGCCAACTCTAGGTCTGACAAAGGCTTAACATCCTGGATCTACAAGGAACTGAAACGTACTGAAAAGAAGAAAACAAACAACTCCATTATAAAATGGGCAAAAGATATGAACAGACACTTCACAAAAGAAGACATTCGAGAAGCCAACAAACACATGAAGAAATGCTCAACCTCACTAATCATCAGGGAGATGCAAATCAAAACCACACTGAGATACCACCTAACTCCAGTCAGAATGGCAATTATCAACAGTTCAAAAAATAACAGCTGCTGGAGAGGGTGTGGCAAAAAGGGAACACTTCTACACTGTTGGTGGGAGTGTAAACTAGCGCACCCTCTGTGGAAAGCATTGTGGCGATTCCTAAAAGTTCTAAATATCAACCTCCCATATGACCCCACAATCCCCCTACTGGGAATATATCCTGAAGAACTCAAATCACTCTATAAAAAAGATACCTGCACACGTATGTTTATCACAGCATTGTTCACAATAGCAAGAACCTGGAAGCAACCATGCTGCCCATCAAAAGAGGACTGGATTTTAAAAATGTGGTACATATACACGATGGAATACTACGCAGCCATAAAAAGAAACAAAACCATGAATTTCGCAGCAACCTGGATGGAACTAGAGTCTATAATACTGAGTGACCTCTCACAGAAACAAAGATCCGAGTGTCACATATTCTCACTCATATAATGGACCTTTAACATCCAATGTAATACTATAAGAAAATGACTGACAGTAGTGGGAAACTATGGGGGGGAAGGAGATGGGATTAACGGTAGCAAATATCTGTCTGGGGATGGGGAAACACCTCTTATCAACAGGGTGCCTGAATGAAACATATTTGTATACCTAACCCTTAACTGTACCCCACAAAACCATAATAAAAAATATTAATTATTGATAAAAAAAAGAAAACTGTTTTGAGCAGTGAAAAAAGTGTCTCAATAGGTGTATTGCATCAAACAAAGAGTACCTTGAAGGTGACTGAAATTTAAATATGTAAGAATAAATACACAATTTTTATAAATAAATTCCGGTTTTGGGGGTCTTCCCTTGTATGCACATACACATATATATACAAATATATACTATATATGTATATGCATACACACTTACATATGTCTGCAATGACCTTCTTTGTCTACAATCTTTAAATGTCTAATTCTTTGTTGGACTGAAAAGAAGTGCATTGTTTTCAGCTGAGGTGGAAAAGCAGACAAATCAAAAATGAGCAATCTAGACCTGAGCAGAGGAAATCTGCATTTTAAAAATGCTTTGAGAGAAGTCTGCATTCCCCTAGGACACAAGACTCTCTCACTGTTCACTCTACTCAGTATATAGTACATCAGTACATGATTTTCCTAGATTAATTACATGGGCCTATTCAATAATAATGACTCATTATTCTACGAACTACATCCTTATACCAGCAAGCCTGGAACTTACCAGCTTCATCAAATGCTACTTAAAGGAAATACACACACACACATACACACACACAGACGCATACACCTCGCAATGTTTAGGTCCACACAAGTTGTTATAGTTTAATGCTTCAAGGGAGAGCACCCACCCCTCAGGCTAAAGGTAATTGATTGAATCCAGTTCTCACACCAGTAAGTTCAATATTTTCATAAAATTGCCCACCAAAGAGGCCAGAATGGTCTCTTTCTCACTCATTTACCTCTGAACTTTCATTCATGCTGTTTCCCCATCTACCTCTCAGTAGCTCATCTAAATTCTGCCGAGTCTTAGAACCCAGCTCAAGCCTGACCCCCTCCATGAGGTCTTCCCTTCCCACCTACACTCCATTCTCTCTCTCAGTACTCTCATCAGTTATGACCAGGCATCCCCTGAGTTGACTCTTGACCCTTCACTCTCTTGTATGGAACAGTCTAATTCAGTTGTGGAGAACTACCATGTGACAAGTACTCTGCTTGATACCATGGAGGACACAGAAGATGAGAGATAGTACTTTGAATATTTACCATGCTCCAGGCACTTTATATAGCCCTTATTAACACTTTAAAAGGGGTACTACTTCCCCCAAGATAGCAATGAAGAAACAGAGAATGAAAGGTTTTCAATAACCTGCCAAGATTTACACATCTAATAAGTAACACCACTGGAATTTAGGTCCATATTAATCTGATTTCATATTCCTTACTTTAAAAGTTATGGACACACAGCCCAGAGGCTGTATGAGTGGCTTTGGATAAGGCATGCACTTTCTAGTTCTCTGCAGGACCATTCCACCCTATTGTCCTGTACTCACTCACACACTAGGGCACTTCTTTATGTTATCTGCATGGCTCCCAATGGTGGTTGAGTTTGCTCCCCTGCAGCCTTCTTCAGTAATCTCTTTTGACTCATGGTTACAATCTAGTAGAGAAGACACCAAATTATAAAATGAAAAAGATATACGCAGATATTCTGAGGGAGATGAGGAAGTCATCCTGAAATATAGAATGGCATGAGTCTTGAAGGCTAGAATTTTGGTAAAAAGAGTATTTCCAGAGGGTGTTCTAAGGAAAGGGAATGGGGATAAAATGTCTACTTAGGTAAGATGGGAATGCATAGTCAGGCTTGATTAGCAGGAATCTGGTTTCACTGGTGAATGGCATCTATTAAACAGCAAGAGAGACAACTGAGAAAAGTAGTGAGGGCCTTATCCTGGAAGGCTTTGAATGCCACACTCAGCAGTCTGGTCATTATAAAAATTAGAGCCTCATAAAGATTTTGGGGGAGGCACATACCTGAAATCAGATTTCAGAAAGAGCAATCTGGCAGGAATGAGCAGCACTTATGTGCAAAGGGGGAATGGTTGGGTGGAAGAATAGGCAAACAGAAGAGAAGTCCAGCTGTACTTGTCTAGGAATGAGATGCTGAACCTGAATCAGGAGAAGCAGGAGGAATGGTAGGAGGGGATGGAGACTGGAGGGAACAACGTGAGAGATGTCCAGCCTAGTTTGCTCTTGCTGTGTGGGAAGCACTTCAAATTTTTGCTCATATGCCATCTTATCTAACATGATTCCCTGACCACCTGATATAACCTGGCCCTCCTGTCCCATCTTCAGCCTCCCTTTCCTCCTGATGCTGCTTTATCTTTCTCCATAGCTTTTATCACTGTTTGACATACTATGCACTTACTTGTTTATTTGTTTACTACCTAGCTGCCCTGACAGCAAGTTAAACTTCAGACACACAAAGGAGTCTTGTCTGTTTTAGTCCCTGCAGTATACCCAAAAGTGCTTGGCATGTAGAATGTACTTAATAAATATTTATTATATAAATGAATTAAGCCTTCCTGAGGGTGTGGTATTGTCTTTCACCATTCAGAGCATGAGCCCAAGAGTTCTGTTTTGTAGTCCTGCACACTCCACAGTGCCACGCTTACCTAGGCCCCATCACCTCAAATACTACAGCCAGGTCCTTAACTAGCCCTCAAAGAGATACCACACCCTTTGGTATGTGCCCACCTGCACCCTTCAGAAGGATAAGGAGCTTTTTTTGACACAACACCAGTCATGTGGCACAACAGCTGATGGAAGACTTACAGAAATCACTATTTCAGGGTGCATGTCGTGATCCAAATAGGTCTATAAACTCATGTCACTCTGTTCTTTCTCTATGTAGCACTTATCGCAATGTAATTGATTAGTTGTTGGTATAATTACTTATGAATGAGATCTGTGGTTCTCAAACCTTCCAGAACCAAATCTACTTTTTATGACAAATATTTTCTGTACCTTTTTTTTACCAGTACAAAATGAAATTAATGGATAGTATAACCTGTCTACACACATATTTCTTTAAATCAATATAATGCTCTAACTGTAATATAAAAAAGAAGTGAAAGTAATTTATAATAAAACAGTACATATTTCAATATATGAATGCTCTGGGCTGACTACACTAGGAAACCTAGTGAGGAAGGTGTCAGGTGCTTGCCCTGTATATAGAGTCACCATGAATGTGATGTTACCAACACAGACTAACATAGACATGTTGTTCTAAAGACCCAAACACCATGAATAGTCATTGCAGTGTGATTTTCCAAAATGGTAAGCACTTCTTTTTAATGTCCAATGATAATGTCCAATGGTAATATATCCACCAAGAGGGGAAACAAAAAAATGAATACTGACATATGTCTGAAAGCATAAAACCAAGGCAGAGCTAACATTTTCAGCCAGTTAAACAAGTTTCAGAAACTAAAGACAGTTGGAAAAAGAATTTACCTGATGCAGGCAAATACATGCCCCACTTTTTTAGATGCATACAGAACTTTCTGCTCGCTTCGTCAGCCTGATCTACAAAATGAGGAAAGAGTTTAAGCTTTTTTTTGTAAATATGTTTAATAACTAGTATAAGTTCCTTCTCATTAGAATGTGGTTTATCTTGAAAGCTTAGAACATTTAAGCCAATCAGAACCAATGTTTCATTTTTAAAATATTTTGTAGTCCCCATTTAACTTTCTGAAAAAAATTCATAGATTATATATACATACTTCACATATATTTTCAAACAATCAATATTATGCTCTCTAACAATAATATAATATAAAAGAAAAAGAAAATATTTGTGACAAATTATACATATGTACATTATTACATAAATGCTTGGACACAAGCACATTAGAAGATAAACCAAATAGTCTGAAATTTGTATTATACATAGAATTTCTATTAGTATGCCAGCTGCAAATACAAACCAATCCAAATGTGTTAAACTGGTGACTTAAATACTATGAACATCATTCCCATTGGCAACATGATTTTTCCCAAATGGTGAACAACTCGGTAAACTTGAAAAAATGAAAAGCAATCTTTCCTTATCTTACAGCTGTATTTTGTAAAGAAAAAAAAGTATAAAATTTAATACAGAATGACTATATGATCCAGCAAATCCACTGCAGGGTATGTATCCAAAAACATGAAGAGATATTTGCAAATCCATGTTTCCAGCAGTATTATTTACAATAACCAAGAAATTGGGGTAGTCCAAGTTCCATTACAGACAAATGGATAAACCAAGCATAGTGAATGCATATGGCAGACTATATTATTCAGCCTCAGAAAGGAAAGAAATTCTGACATATGCTATGACATGAATGACCCTTGAGGACATTATGCTAAGTGAAATGAGACAGTCAAACAGACAAATACTGTATGATTCCACTTATACAAGGTATTTAAAGTAGTCAAATTCTAGAAACCAAAAATGTAATGGTGGTTGACAGGGGCTAGAAGGAGGAAGAAAAAAGGAGTTGTTTAATGGGTACGAAGTTTGCATTCTGCAAAATGAAAACGTTCTGGAAATCTGTTGCACAACAATATGAATATCCATAATGCTACTGAACTCTATGCTGTTTATACTGTTAAGATTTGTTAAGATGTGTTAAATGGTTAGGATGGTAAATTTTGCATTATGTATTTTTACTGTAATAAAAAATTCAGTGTGCAATAAAATCATACAAAACCACTTAGCTTTTTTATATAAAAGAGAAGTTCTAGATTGATTGTAATGAGCTTTCTTTCTTTTTTTATTAAACATATTTTTTATTTTAAAATTGTGGGGTACAGTTAAGGGTTAGGTATATAAATATGCATCATTCCAGCACCCTTGTAAGGGTGTCTCCTCTCCCCAGTGGTAGGTAGAGGCTTTGTCGAAGATGAGCTGGTTGAGAAATTGAGGTTTTGCTTCTAGAATCTCAGTACTATTCCATTGGTCTATATGCCTGTTCCTGTACCAATGCCAAGCTGTTTTGATTATTGTAGCTTTATAGTAAAGTTTGACATCTGGTAATGTAATTCCTCCTGCTTTGTTTTTTTGTTGTTGTTGTTGAGGATTGTTCTGGCTATTCTTGGTCATTTGTGTTTCCTTATGAATTCCTGTATTGTTTTTCTTAGCTCTGAGAAGAATGTTGCTGGTAATTTGATGGGTATTGCATTAAATCTGTAGATTGCCTTAGGTAAGATGGACATCTTCACAATGTTGATTCTTCCAATCCATGAGCATGGGATATTTTTCCACTTGTTTGTGTCATCTTTGATTTCTTTGAGCAGTGTTTTATAGTTTTCATTGTAAAGGTCTTTCACGTCTTTGGTTAGGAAGATGCCAAGGTACTTCTTTTTTTGTTGTTTTTGTGGCTATTGTGAATGGGATTGTGCTTTTTATTTGGGTTTATGTTTGTTTATTATTGTTGTAAAGAAATGCAATTGTCTTTTGCACATTTATTTTATACCAAGATTTTGTCAAAGTCCTTTATCAGTGCAAGGAGACTTTTGACAGATTCTCTTGGGTTTTCAAGGTACACAATCATGTCATCTGCAAAAAGAGATAACTTGACTTCCACTTTTCCTATTTGAATACCCCTGATTGTCTTCTCTTTTCTGATTGCTCTAGCCAGGACTTCCAATACTATATTGAACAGGAGGAGAGAGAGTGGGCATCCTTGTCTTGTTCCAGTTTTCAGGGGGAAATGGTTCCAATTTTTGTCTGTTTAGGAGTATGCTGGCTGTGGGTTTCTTGTAGATGGCTTTTACTATTTTGAGATATGTTCCATGTATGCCTATATGTTCGAGGGTTTTTATCAAGAAGGGGTGCTGGATTTTATCAAAAGCTTTTCTGTATCTGATGATATAATTATGTGGTTTTTGTTCTGATGTCTGTTGATGTAACTAATTACATTTATTGTCTTGCGAATGTTTAACCAGTCTTGCGTCCCAGGGATGAAGCCTACTTGGTCATAATGGATGATTTTTGAGATGTGTTGTTGAATCCGGTTTGCTAGGGTCTTGTTGAGAATTTTGGTATCTATGTTCATCAAAGATATTGGCCTGTAGTTCTCTTTCTTTGCTGGGTCTTTACCTGGCTTGGGCATCAATGTGATGTTAGCTTTATGAGCTTTCTTTCACCCATCCATGCATGTCCTCCATGATATTTTTAAAGCCATGCAGGATAAAGAGCATTTCTTCACTGTGAGAGTCTGTCCTGCACATTTTTAGGATACCTACTTATTCTCACCCCTCCCCACTCAATGCCAAAGCATCTTCCAAAATTACAGCAACCCAAAGCATATCCACAAATTTCCAAATACTGCCTCTGGTGTGGAACCATGACCATTGAGAACCATGACACTAGATGGTAAGTTCCATGAGGGCAGGGATCTATGACCCTGTGTTTTGCTGATAATTGTATCCCCAGCACCTAGCAAAGGTTTACTACACACTACTGAATGTGTTCAATGAATAGCCATAGAGTAAATAAATGAGTGAGCTCCTCAGAATGAAGACTATGTTTAGTTTGCCTTTGCACTGCCCTTCAGTGCATCCTGACCTAAGGCTCAGAAATGTTGCTTATTCACTTAACAAATATATTATTGCTGAATATGTGAATAATTGGATAAAACACACACACAGTCCTTACACTGTGGAACTTACAGACTGTTTGGAGAAACAAACAGTCAAACATAGTCAGGTCTTTACTTTGGTCCCAAGTTAATAGTGATATTGTCAGGGAGTAGTAATGGTAGAGGTAGTAGTGGTAGCAATACTGCCAATAACAAGTACTACATCTACCACAAACTGTTACTTCTAACATGAGATACTATTTGTAGAGTATCTGCAGGACATAAAGCATATAATTTGCAATAAATCTTTGAATTTTGACCCACCACAGCATCATGTCTCAACACCTGCCCTTTCTCCACCCTCCATCGTACACTCCAGATGAGACTAGATTTCTTTCTATCCCTCAAATTTGCCTCATTCTTTTGGTTCTGAAACATGTATGTGCAGCCACTCTCCCTGGAAGATTCTTACTCCCACTCTACCTGGGTAAGTCCTAATCATCAACTAGACATCACTGATTTGGGGGAAACTTCCCTGACCCTTTCCCAGTGTTCCTTCCTTGTGCTGCCATGGCACCTTGGATCTTTCTCTATCATAGCCCCTATTGGACTGCATTGCCTATTTACTTATCTGTTTCTCCTGTTAAGGATATAACACCTACGAGGTCAGAGATCATGTCTCTTGTGTTCACCATTATATCTCTTTGGAGGAAACATTTGGATCTCCTGGAATCTCCTTTGCCATCTCTGGTTTCCCTTCTCTGCCTTCTGTGTGCTTCTGTTTCTAAAAGGCTATATCTGCAGTCCTCTCTGGGGGACTAACCTTCAGTAAATGGAGCCATTTTGCTTGCATGAAGAGAGCTGGAAGTGTCTGGAGTTTATGTTCACTCTCCATCCATGAGATAGCCCTCAGTCACTGAGTGATTGGTACTGGAGTATGAAAGCCCAGCTCCCTTTGCCATAAGTCAGAACAAATACTGTAATATAACTTATACCCCAGGGATGCCCTGCAGGATCAGACTGAAGCTACCCACTGTGGGACTTTGCCTGGAATGATACCTTTGAATGACATCTTCCCCTTTGTTGTTTCTGCCACTCTGTTATTGTTTTCTCCTAGAAGCATTCCCTTATAAATTACCCCCACACAAATCTTTGTCTTGGTATCTGCACCTGGCAAGCTCAACATGATATTCTATGAAAAACTAGTAAAGAATCTGACCTGGAGTATCATCTAGTAACAGTTTATAAAATCTCTTAATTAATCACTAGTAAGAGAATTCAACAAGGTAGTGGGTATATTTAACTCCATTTTACAGAAAAGAAAACTGAAGTTAAGAGTAAGTATTTAGGCCAGGCCTGTTGGCTCACGTCTGTAATCCTAACACTTTGGAAGGCCGAAGAGGGAGGATTGCTTGAAGCCAGGTAGTTAAAACCAGCCTGGGAAACATAGCAAGACCTCAACTCAACAAAAAAATTTTTAAAAATTAGCTATGTATGGTGGCACACACTTGTAGTTTTAGCTACTGTGAAGGTTGAGGCAAGAGGATTGCTTGAGCCCAGGAATTCAAGGCTGCAGTGAGCCGCAAACATGCCACTGCCGTCCAACCTAGATGACAGAGCAAGACACTGATGTCACACACAGTGTGAGTAAGTAGTTAAGAGTAAATATAAGTCTGATATGCTCTAACTCACATAGCTAATTCTTGGAGAATGAGGAATCAATTCCAGGCCCATGTATGGCCCTCAACTGTACTTTTCAGCAGCACTATGTTCTTCTCATCCCTGGTTCATCGCTTTGGGAAACAGTAGGAGTTGCAATCCTCCTTGGGTCTCTTCTGATACTAAATTCTTTTCTAGTAGTAGGTTCTCCTAGAATCAGCATTCACTCAAAAAACAGAACCTTCATGGCTCTGGGTAGATATACTGCTCCAACCCAATTTGCCTGACGACATTTCTGGAGTTCAGGCTTGTTATCAACTATCAGGAAATCTCCAAAGTGTCAAAGCCAAATAAAGATCTATTCCCTAACAAAGGACAGGGCAGAAAATTTGCAGAAGTGTCCCATCGTATGGGTATTGCCAAGGAGAAGGAAATAAAAAGTAATAGCCTAATTTTCGTTAAGTGATTGCTCTCATAAAGTAAAAGAGAACTTGTCCTTACCAGGACATTAACCCTGCGTTGCTCAGACAATTAAGGAAACTCATAAATTAATCCATAATCATGATCTGAAAGGAAAATTTATCTTAGTACAGAGGGTAAGAAAAGAAGAAAATTATCTTGGAGAGGATGCTTCATCATTTCTGTCTTGCAAGACAAGCCATCACCCTCGTGTCTTTCTCATTAAAACTGTCTTCCCTTCGTGCTCATCACCCCATCTCACCTTTGTCCCTCTTCGTCCCTCTCTGCTCACCTTTACCTTAACAGTCCCCTACCTCAAACCCTCTATCTCAAGATTTAAAAGTGAAAAAAGTATTCAGTATTCTCTGATAGAATACGAAGTTGCTTTAATATATGAAAGTTCATTCAAAGAGTATATTTTTTCACTAAAGACTATAGATATCTTTCAGAGCTAAACAGAAATGAAATTTGGAAAATAAAGCTAGTAAGATGGTCAAGGGACTGTGAGGTATTAGCTTTATTCTATTTTTATTTCCTTTATTGTTAATGATAATATTTGAACAATATTTTTTTCATATATATGTATATATTATTTGGAGTAAGACAAAAGGAGGCAGAAGGCAGATATGAGAAAGCACTGATTACCTATATTGTTCTAGACACTGTAAATGCATCTTATTGAATCTTTTTTTTTTGAGTTGGAGTCTCACTCTGTCGCCCAGACTGGAGTGCTGTGGCCACTCCCGGCCACCGCAGCCTCGACCTGCTGGGCTCCGGCGATCCTTCCGCCTCAGCCTTCCAAGTAGCCGGAATTATAGGCGCGCACTACCATGCCCGGCTCATTTTTGATTTATTGTAGAGATGAGATCTCACCAAGTTGCCCAAGCGGGTCTCAAACCCGCGGGCTCAGGCAATCCACTCACCTCAGCCTCCCAAAGGCGCGGGATTACAGGCTGAGCCACCGAGCCCGGCTTCTTATTGAATCTTAATCACAAATCTATCACATAGATATTGTTATTCCCCATTTTGCAGATGTTGAAAGTGAGAAATCTTATTTTTATAACAAAGCCAGAATTTAGTTCCAGCTCTGTTTGTCTCCAGAAACAAGCTTTGAGTCTTGAGATGAGGAGCAGCCAAGGACAAGAGATGAATTATGGACTTAAGAGGCTTAGAAAACACTTAAATAATATTTCTGTTCCATAGCCCTCTAGTAAATAATAATATTGAAAATAAGATCACTTATAATTCTGTTTTGGTAGATGATATTGTTTTTTTAATCAAAGTTTGGAGAGGAGGCAAATGAGAATGGGACAAGAGGTCAGGGCATGGGGCATGAAGAGGTGCCTCATATTACCCATATTAACGATGTGCTTCTCTGTTATCATTTTGCCTACCGGTCAGACAGGCTGCATGCATTGCCTCAAGGAGAGTTTGACATAAAGAAGATTTGCTTTTGGTATTTGAGATTCAAAAGGCTCAGCCTAGGGGAACAATAAGAATTCATGTGAGCCTTGATAAGAAATTGGAAGAACATGAGATAGGAGTAAAGCTTTTGTTCCTAGTCAGAATCTTGTAGAATAGCAGGAAGGGAGGACAGGACAGGTTAGAGAAACTGTGGGGTCCTGCACTGACAGAATGTCAACCAGCATCTGAGGACAGTCATGCACATGGGCATCATTGGCTCCCAACTTGCTGCTCAGAACCTCCAAATCACCACTCCCAGGTCCTCACAGGGGCAATAGCAGACAAAATTCTTGAAAGTGAACAGTGCAGAAAATTTAGAGTGGAGAAGAGACAACATGGGAAATAGGGTTAGAATCAGAGCAGGCCCAAAGTCTTGCATTTCTTCTCACCATCAACTCATCTGGTCTCTTCTGGGTCTGTACAAAATAGACAAGTGAAGAGCACCAGCAAAATGGCCCAAAGCCAAGTCCTTGATACTAACATTTTTTCAGAAATAAATGAAATTCATGTTGAATTTGTTGCTTCTGGTGTTTTTGAACCAATCTAAGCTAACCACTTACAAAATAGGATGACTTTATAATAAAGACGGTGTGATTTTAAGGTGTTTCTAGCATCCTGGCTTCCCATAAAATTGCAGAATACACGAAGCATCCCTGCAAATCTTTACAGAAATTGTCATTGAAGGATTTGATATTAATTTCTTTGCTAAGTCAATGCCCTTAGATTTTTCTTTGATAAAATCCCAATGTTTGAGTTTTCCTGGTTGTATATTATTTCTAAATAGTAGTTATCACTTGTTTTTAAGCTTATTAAGATCATTACTATGTCCCCTTACTTTTTGACAAATATCAAACAGAAAAGCTAAAAAAAAAAAAAAAGGCAATTTTACACCTTTATTTGTGCTTGTCTGGCCTAATAAAATAATATACCTATAACATTTTAGCAGAGATAATAGAAAGATCTGAGTATATTGCCTGACATATAGTGACTGATTATTACTTCTGTCATTGAGGCATACTTGTTACTAACAGTATCTAGAGTATGTAAAAATATCCTGATACATAAAAATGGCATCTTAATGGAAACATATTATCAATATGCTTCAACAAGTGATACTTTATCCTAGAGATCTGTTTATAAAACAAATGCATAAATGTTACAATAAACTTAATTGTAACAGCAAAATATTAAAAATAGCCTGTATGCCTATCACTAGATTTTGGTAGAATAAACTACATTGTATCTGCACTGTGGTATGCTACACAATCATCCAAAAGGGTGAGATTTAGCTCTATAAACTGATATTGATATAATGTTAAATAAAAAAGCAGATCACAGAAGAATATATGTATCGTATACTACTTTCTGTATATAAAATGAAAGGAAATATATCTATGTCTATAATCATTTGTCTATATCTATTATAGATACACAAAAAGAATACAACATAAAATGTAAAAATGATACCTATGAGGATAAGTAGAAGTGAGGTAAAGGGATGAGAAAAGAAAGGAGATCTCTGAGCTTTCTTATACAGGTTTGATTTTTGTGGAATATTTTATAAGAAAATTACCCTTGACTCTTCAAAAATATCAAGATTAAAAAGGTTGAGTGATTTTTCCTAGATTAAAGGAGACTAAAGAGCTATGACAACTAAATGCAGTATACGATCTTTTATAGGATCCTGAATTATATATGTATCTCTATATCTACATAGATCACATTTATGTATCTATGCAAACCATACGTACATATCTATATAGCTCATTTATCTATCTATCAAGCATACATAGCATAACATTAACAACTGGTAAATATAACAGTAGTAACATTTGCAAAACTGTTGAATTAATTTTTTGTTTTCTTTCTATTAGTAAGATTGGACATGTTATAAGTCATTTGTTTTTCTTGTTCTATAAACTATCTGTTGAACTATCTATTTATATTTTTGTCCATTTTTATTTGGGGCTATTGGACTTTCCTACTTATTCATAGGAGAGCTTTATATAACAAGCAAACAAGATTTGTATAATGTAACTTAAATATATTTTCCCCAGATTTTATTTTATTTTTTATCATGTTTTATTTCTCAGATAGATTTTTTAAATTTACTGTAGCTGATAGTTATCAAACTTTTCTTTTGGTTCTAGTGTTTAGATTATGTTTATGAAAACCATCCTTACTCAAAGATGGTATCCTTGTTTTCTTCTAGTACATTTATGGTTTTATTTATTTATATGTGTGTACATATACATATGTCTATATGTGAAATTAAATATGTAAGCCATCTGAAATGTATATAAGTGTAAGTGAAACAGGAACAAAATTTAATTTTTCTAAGATGGTTATCTTATTATTTTAACACCATGTATTGAAATTTTCTTTATCCCCACTGCTAAATTTATAAATGTACTTGGGTCAATTTCCTATGTATTAACTTCTTCACTTCTTAAAGCAGTCATGTACAATAGTTATTGCTACAGACAAAGCTACTTGGGGTGGGAAAAGCTTGCATGTCAGAGCTAGGAGAAAACACGACAGCAATGGAATATGAATATTAAGACTAAAATTTAGGACCATGGCAAATGCATTTATATTAGATAAAAGCTTCATAAATTAATGAATTTCACTTTATTTATTATAGCTGTAGCCAAAGGAAATAAATGCAGTAAATGCCTTGTTAAAAAAAATACCATGTTATTGGCTAAATTATTAGTGAGCAGTGACCCTAATTAACAAAGTAATAACTTGCCTTCTTGCTGATGGGGCAGTTTTTCAAAACTCATCTGTGCCAGGTAAGCCTTCCCAACAGAAAAAGAAAATGTTTTATACTTAGAAGGATATAAAAGCAAACAAAAAAATAGGATTCTGACAAGTGATCAGGACTCAGAAAAGAGTGTCCTATTCCCTAGGCCTCCTTCAAGTCCTGCCCTCTCCCATCCCGCAGTTCAGGAGATAGTAGAAGGACAACCGTCCTCACTAGAGAGAATGATATATTTTATACCACTCAGGGAGAATTGGTTTGGGGATCTTCTGTGGCTTATTTTCTTCAACCTCTTTTTTACTTCAGGCTGTAGCTCTTGGGTATTCACTAAACTGAGCTCTAAGATGCTGATTATCCAAATTTCTTTGCTTCCTAACAAATCAGTGTTCATAACAATGTGGTTCACAGCATGTTGAAGTCTAATTTTAATTTTCTTAAGCAATGAGTGAGCAAGGGATTCTAGTTTTTCATGATTGCCGAAAGCTGAACGACGTACCCAGTGCTCTTCTGATTTTCATTTTCCAAGGTTTATGCTAGGGAAAAGAGGTCAGGAAAGGTCAACTCCATTCACACTGCTGATCCACACTGAACACTGATCTGAACAGGCAAGGCCAGAAGATTTAGCCCATATGTAAGCGTGAATAAAAAAGCAGCTGAGATGGTCTTTGGGGTTAGTAATAAAAAGCAAATACACTGAGACCCATTTACTTATATTTTTAATAGAGCAGTGGTGTGGAGAAGATAGTATATAAATTCACATCTGCATCCAAAAAGACAAAAAAGCCCAGCTTCCAAGAGTCTTTTTTCTGATAATCAATTATTAATATTAATTCAAAAAGAATCTCCCTGGTTCCCCCAAAAGTTTAATTAAGAAGTATGTTCTAATAACTCTGGTATAGTCTCAAATTCAAATCAGTTCATCAATCCATGAATCAATACTTATCAGAGACTCCAATAAAATAAAGTATCGACTCAGATGAAGTTCCCTTCAGAGAATAATTTGATGTTCTTATCTTCCCCTGGTTCAGTAATTTAGGAAAACATGAGGTGTGACTATAAAGTAATGATACTGATTCCAGTTGTCACACATGAAAATCAACCTTGTCATTTATATCATTCCAGTCACTTCTATAATTTGAGACCTTGTCACTTGTATAAATTGTAACATGGGGGAAAAAAGAAAAACTTTGTTGTGAGTTACATATTAGGATAAATTGATATTACAGCTAGTTGAATTCACTGTTTCTGTAAATTAATTGATTGTGTTTGATTTTAGCTTTGGAGTTTTATGGGTTCAAGTGCCTGCAATAGATCAAAGACCACCCCTAGGCTAGGCTGTGGAGTGTGGTGTGTGCATGTGCATGTGTGTGTTTTGGCTGGAGGAGGTGGGACTGTAGGATGATATTAAGAGCAGAGAACATAACTATAAGAGTTTGAACAGGCAATAATTGACAGCTCCACCACTCACAGCTGTGTGACTGCTGGCAGGTTACTTAGGTTCTCCCTGCCTGTTTCCTCTCTGTAAAATGAGAATAGTAATAGCAACTATCTCCTGTACCTAGAAAGTACTAAGCACAGTCAGCGTGTGTCTTTATGATGGTAATAATGATTATTATACTGCAGTAACATTGCAGAGAGATGTTTTTATTGCAGCAACATTGTCATCAGTGCTCAAGACTTAATTTTTCAACTGTGAGTAAACTTAACTTTCAAAGTTCCTTGGTTCAAATACATTGCTTCACAAAGAATAATTTTGGTGCATAAAGCTGATGTGTCTTGGCCAAGGTTAACAATGGATAGAGGCCTAGAAATAACCCATCTTCTAGATCTTTCCTTGTTTGCGCAATTATGGGGAAGGAGGAGGTATTTTGTGTGTTAGAGCAGTTTGCTCAAAAACCCAGTGAATGAATACTGTCAAAGACATTTGAGGCATGCAAAGGGTAAATATTAAGTAAAGTCAGTCACCAGTCAACAGCATTTATTGATTTATTTCTGTGTGAAGAGCATTGTATTATGTACTGAATAGGAATGCTGTACTCTTATTCTTCGAGGCATAGAAGTTGACCTGGTATAGGTTGACCTGAATTTTTCTGTAAAACTTCTCTTCAGATGGCTGTTTAAGTAGCTGCTAATCGAAAGAGAAAGAGAAAGCTCCATTCCCAGCACCTCACTCCTCGACTTCAGCAGCACTCCTAGTAAACCTCGGGACACGCTAGACTTTTACCTGTGCACATCACATCACTTGCCCCAGACTTGAGAAATGCTCTTGATTGTCAAGTACAGCCTAGGAAGTATAATCTTCTGTATTTTTTAAAAGCTTGTGTACTGTACAGTGAAGATAAAGCTATCATTATTCTTACTTCATACATTTTCAAATATATTAACCTGAAAACTTGAATATTTAATTGTGTACAATGTTCTTGGATTGTATTCTTATTTCTCCCTGAAAATTATAGCAAAATTGCAAATAAGCATCCTGGTTCATAAAATGAGACCTGCAACAATGCTTACCCTTGCTTCTGTCTCTACAATAGGTCTTTTGTGGGGGTGGAGGAGCTGCGGAGAGAAATGCATTTGACATTCTGACTGAACTCCAGGCCTGCAGCATACACGCTTTAAAGAGTGTTAAGCAGGACCCAGAGAGGTTTTCTCTCAACTGACTAAACTATGAATAGTGGGACATTCAAGAAAACATAAAAACAGCAATCCTCTTTCAGGTGTATGTTCTCAGGCACAGAAGGAAACATAGAATTTGAACATTCAATTGCATCCAGTGTTCTTAGACTTGTGTTTAAGGCTGGATTGTTTGCTTATAAGGACCTAAGTTTCTGCTTATAAGATGGCTGGCAGGAAAGAGGTTTCAGTATCAAACTTCTCAGTGGGCTTGCCAGCAGCACAAATACATGGAACTAGAAATATATAGATAGATGGTATGTAGATAGTTAGATAGATGGTAGGTAGATAGTAGATAGACAGGTAGATGGTAGAGAGATAGTAGGTAGATAGTAGGCCGATTGATGGTAGAGAGCAGACAGATAGATAGTAGATAAATGAGATAGATAGATAGATAGATAGATAGATAGATAGATAGATAGATAGATATAGATAGAGAGATGATAAAAAAGAACAAAATAAAAAAGAATGAAATCAAGTGGATTACTATAAGAAACATAGTTCTACTTTTAAAGGAAAGGGAAAAATAAAGCTCTTGCTATTAACAAATGCATTTGCCTTAAAAGATATTTTAGAGTTTTGTTGTGGCAGTTTTCTCTTCCCCAAAAGAAACAGTGTTCGGGAATTACTCAACAGGAAAATAGCATATATTTATAGGAAGTTACATACAAATATATGCAAGTAAAAAGGTTTTGCATAATTTTCCTTTGAAATTTTACATTGCTTATTGTTTATTATTCAAATTTTCTGTTAGATTAATCCCTGTGGACTGACAACAATTTATTTTTAGGCCTGAAAATGAGGAAATTCTTCCCTTACATCCACTGGGTCTTAGAAGTCTTCCTGGAAGAGGAGGATTTTCTCAATATATAAGTAATACCTCAAAGCAGAGCTCCAAGGAAAGAAAATGACTTTGTTTAAATTAATCTGAAGAAAAACTGTCTGTTCACTCAGATCTTTAAAAATTTAGTCTACAAGATATTTTCATCATCCCATCATAAGAATAATACTTGTTCTGTGACATAGTTGCTGTTCATGCAATTATCTAAGTCAACAACACTAAAATACACATGGATTCGTATTATTATTTATTGGGCTCAAAATCTGGACCTGAAATCAGGCGTGTGACTTTGCATTCTTCATTTTATTGAGGTTAGAAGTCTATTTAGGTAATCTGCCAAACTGTACATTAATAAAATGGGGCATGCCTGCGGCTCTCCGACTCTATTTCATTCATTTGATCGTCTCTATCACACTCATCTTAGAAATTTGAAGACGGCAAGAAATATCCCACATTCCTCATTTTTAGCATTTATAAAGCTTCACACATATGTTTGCCCCTTCCACCGCTGCCTCCCATGATTCGGCCACTTCATATTGTAATACTTTGTTGACTATTGATTTTTGGTTAAGGATGGAGCCCAGTACAACCGTGTGAGCATTCGCTGCCTTCAATTTGCTGGCATGCCGCTGCCTGCGCACTCCATATTGACAGGCATCCTCTTACTTTCAGATTGTTGTACGTTGGCTGATGAACACGCAGGAGGGGGATCATGACCTTTTCTCTTATCTGGACAGCTCTTGGCTTCACAAACATTTTTTTGCTGCAGGGTATTATTAACAACAGGGTGATAGAACAAAGAAATGAAGTGATGGGAAGTGCATCAATGTATGAAATTTTCTTTATTAGGACACCCTTGAGGCCTAAGGCAGGAAGGGATGTCTAATTATAAAGGTGTTGACTTCCTTCTCCTTACACAAACAAATTTTACACACATACACAAACATGCATGCACTGATGAGGTCATGATGCGAAAATTAAGGGTTACTTATTCCCTTCATTCATGGGAATCTGTGACTCTGCTTTAGCTGGAAACTGGTTTCTAATGGTAGAAAAGAAAATCAAAGTAATTGAATTTATTATATAGCCATCATGAGTTAAGACAAGACACATTATAATTAGTTGCAGCATGTTGATGATTAAAATTTAATGAGCTCATTTCTCCTATATTTGAAGGAGTGTAAGTTCAGCTCTGTGGGATTACTTAGGGCAAAGGTGTCAAAACACAGGCAGATTGTTACTAGTCTGGATTTGTAAACCCTTCTTGTTTCACAAGCCTTGCATTTGAATTTAAGGTATTTCTTCAAGGTATGGAGAATCTAGACATTTTTAGATGAAACCCCATCTTTAAATTCTAACAAAACTGTTACACATTTTCTGTGAAGCGCTGAAGAAAAATTTTGAACCTAAATGTGTGAAAAAAAATACATATCAAGAGAACAGTCTGCCTTTTCTTTGGGGTGGGTTTAATTCAAACTAAAATTTCCCAGATCACTGGATTCATGTTGGACTCTAGCAGGACCAATATTCTCAATAATAAGAAGCCAAAATGAAAAAAAGAGAAAATAACTATGAGGAGAGCTTTAGAGCAAGAATCTATGTAACTAAATGATGCTAGGTCAAAGAATCAACACTGAGATGTTTGCGACATCATATCTCCATAAAAATGTTAATTATTCCAAGTTGGTCATCTTAACTGATTTTGTTTCCTCCTGTGAATAATTAATCTCTTCCTTGGTTTTAGATCCCAAATCCAAATAAAAATATGTGATAATCTGAAAATCAACAAAAATTCTGTTTTTTGATTGTTTCTTGGTTTTTTTTTAATCTTATATTTTTAGTTATGGGAGTACTACATACTATCTGAAAATACTAACTTCTTTTACTTTATTTTATTCCCTTCGGTGAAAGATGTGCAATTGGATTTTTCCCCCTACCATTTTATTTAAGATAAAATCCCCTCTGACTTGCAAACATATGCCATATGTCAAAAATACTTGAAAATAAAGATTTAAAATGGAAACACGATACAACTTTAACTCTAATGGTCCCAGTAGGAATTAACCAATAAATATAAAGTAGTTTTAAAAGAGGGAGTGGGGGAGAAGGGGGAGATTATCTGAAATTCCAATGAGTATTTCTTTGTATTTTTGTGTTGCATTTCATCTAAGTTTCCCAATCACTGCATAAACATTAAATGAATACATCTTATACCTCTGTACAGGTGGTAACATTTTTTCCTCCTGAATGAGAATATTATCTTTGAAGATCACGTGGAGAGGGAGAAAAAAAGTTCAGGGCAGTGCTGACCCTGATGTTGTGCCACTGTGAAAATCCTCTCCAGGTCTCTGACAAAGCATCCTCAACCCCTAGCCAAGGAGTATAATCATGTACAGAAATTTGGAAGCAAAAAGGATGAGCCTAATTATCATCCCAACTCACTTAGTTATTAACTTTTAAGTGAAGAGAAAAACAATTATTCCTTTATAATCTAACATCCAAGTAACAAGAATTTTCTATAAGCCAACTCCCACATCCTTCTACTGCACTTATGACTGTTGCTCAGAATTATGTCCTTAAAGCATAACCCTGACATGCTTCTGAGTCACTAAAGCAAGACCATATTACATTCATCAGTGTTTCTATGTTTCATGAACTTCACAGTATGAAAAATCTTCCTGAATTGGCCCCAAGTGTGAGATGCATGGATACTTCTTGTTAAAAAGACACCTTGATTATACAACACCCTCTATTTCCCCAATGTTGCTGAATAAAGATACAGCATCTCATACTGAGATGAGTAAGGAGACGACTAAATCATAACCAGGTAAAGAAGAAAAACAGCATTTTCCTCATGAATTATCCATGTTTCTAGGACCCTACAGACTACCTAAAGATTTTTTTTTTTTGAACTTGAGAACTGGACCTTGTTGATAAAATATAGCCCTTGGAAAACTACTCCAAAAAAACAAAAAACAAAAAACCAATATTGTCCATGACCCATCTAATTAAAGTCTTCCATCAGACGAATATGTTTAGGATTTTATTTTTATGACTATATTCTAATTTTGTTTTTATTACTATGTAGCAACTTGAATAGTGTTACCCCAAATTCCTTTCTATTCAGAACCTCAAAATGTGGCCTTATTTGGAAATAGGGTCTTTAAAGATGCAACTGAGATGAGGTCATACTGGATTAAGGTGGGCCCTAAATCCAATGACTTTATAAGAAGACTGTAGGAACAAAGAGATACACAAATAGAAGATTGCCACGTGAAGATGGAGACAGATATTGGAGGGATGTGTCTATAAGCCAAGGGTTGCCAGCAACTACCAGAAACTGAGAAAGAAGCATGGGATAGTTTCTTGCTCAGATCTTCAAAAGAAACCAACCATGCTGATACTTTTATTTCAGATTTCTAGCCTCCTGAGTTGTAAATGAATAAACTTCTGTTGCTTTAAGCTCTCTGGTCTGTGACAATTTGTTATAACAGCCATAGGCAACTAACACAGACTATATTCTCATTATTACTATTATTATCATAACTAATATTTATTGGGCCCTTTGTACCAGGCTGCTCTGTGTGCTTTTTTATATAGTGTCTTATCTAATCCATATAACAACCTATGGAGAAAAATGTGCTTATTTTTTGTTTTGTTTTATTTTTTTGAGTTGGGGTCTCACTCCATTGCCCAGGCTGGAGTGCAATGGCATGCTCACGGCCACCCCAGCATCGACCTGCTGGGCTCTGGCAATCCTTCCACCTTAGCCTTCCAAATAGCCAGAACTACAGGCACGCACTACTATGCCCAGCTAATTTTGTGATTTATTATAGAGATGAAGTCTCACCATATTGCCCAGGCTGGTCTTGAACCCGTGGGTTCAGGCAATCCTCTCACCTTGGCCTGCCAAAGTGCTGAGGTTACAAGTTTGAGTCGCCACACCTGGCCCAAAAATGAGCTTATTATGGTTCCCATTTGTATATGAGGAAACTGACTTGTGGAGACATCTAAGACCCCATAGAAAGGGAAGAGCTGATACAATGGAATATTACACAGCCATAAAGAACAAAAGTATGGACTTTGCAGCAACTTGGATGAATCTAGAGTCTATAATACTCAGTGATCAATCAGAGAACCAAAGAACTGAGTACCACATGTCCTCACTCATAAGTGGACCCTGAACATTCACCATAATACTATAAGAAGGGGATTGGCGGTAGCAGAAAACTGCCAGGGCAGGGTGGTGGTAGGAGACACATAATATCTATAAGGGTACCTGATCTCAAACCAGGCAAAGTGGGAACCAAAGGGCGGTCCAAACTTTACCTGGGTGATGACTACTTGTATTCCTAATCCTGAATTGTAACCCACATCTTTAAAATAAATTAAAAAGAAAATGAAGAGCTGAGGTTCAGACCCAGTTCTCTCTACTACCAAGCAATCTCCTACAAATTACACTCACACAAATAAGATGATATTAGAGACTTTTATTTTAGAAACCTGAAAAGATTTAACCTAGGCTCAATAAAAATGCAACCCAAACTCCTATACCTTTTATATCTATGCCTATGACATAGCACAATCATCACTAAAGTTTAAAATGATGAGTCAAATGTACCACAGCACTTCAGTTATCAGCATTGCCCCTTAAATGTAGTTCATGAACCACAGAAGTGAACATTTTGGCAAACTTTTTAACAGGAAATGAAAAAAGGGGATATTTTGTCTAACCATTTACCATATCTTCCTGCTTGGTTAGTTGGAATTTTATTGTATTTATGGACCTAATTATTTTCTCCAAAGAACATGGGCTACCCATTTTGCACACTGAAGAAGAATAGCATCCTTCACCCTCTTTCCCTTCTCAGGTGCCATGATAAAACACACCGCTACTAGTTTTGTGCCCAGGGCTGTCAGTATAGTCCCAAAGGGGCATGTTGCTATCATTTTCATGATTTTTGTCTTGCTAACCTTGGAATGACCTACTGTGTCTTTTATTCTAGCAGCCATTCAGCCTCACTTTAGCTGAAAGCAACTTTTAGAAAAATAAAAGATAGAAACAGGCTTAACAGTCACCATTTATTGAGCACCTATTATATAGGAAAGTGATTATAGCTTAAGATTATTGACATATATATAAATCATGGCATGACAAAGGTAAAAATAAAAGTCATGCAAAGGAAAATGTGATAGGTGTTTAGAGGAAGGTGTCACATGAGGGTGATCATGAGAAGTTTCACGGAAGAAGGGCAATAAAGGACTTAGTCTTGGAGGCTGTCTGTGGGAGGCAGAGCTGGGAGTGAGGGCATACAGGCCTAAGAATAGGGAAGAGGTTTCTTGGTATGATTCCTCCATACAATGAAAGGAGCAGAGAGTCCTACAAGGCACTGGACAATGAGCTCCTTGGACACAGGAATTTAGCCTCTTTGTAAACTTCACTTCATCAGAGCCTAGCACAAAGTAGCTGTTGAAAGATACATACATTTGAATGGCCAATATATGGACTAACGAATACATCACTGAAAATTATGTTGCAAAGAGAAAAGTACACAAAGACGCCATCTCTCTTTCAAAAGATAAAGGAGAAAGCAATGACTTTTGGAACTAAGAAAGAACTAGCCCCAGCATTGTTTAAGATTCCATGAAGGTCTAGTAGAGAACTCCATGTGCTCGTCCTCACCAGTTCATCCTTAGAAGCTTGCTATCTAAATGAAATCCTCCCCCCAAAACAATCTAGAAGCCAGAGGCTAGAGGGGAGTGGGGGAAAGGAAGGCATTATCTGGACAGCAAAGCCACAGAGAACACTGGGTGAGGAGGAGAGCAGGAGAGCGAGGGTTGCCTTGTCTGGAAAATTACCCGGCTGTGGAAATCTGACCCGTGCAAAAAGGAAGCTTGACAGATCTCTTAAGTCAGTTTCCAAGAACAAGTCTATTTTTAGGTAATCCTTTCTTTTAGCAACAGACCTAAAGTGCAGAGAAGAACTTAGAATTTGTCACAACAAAATAAGTACAATATTGGGTTCTAAGTTGTGTATGTTTTATTATATTTTCTCTTTTACAGGTGAAACTCTCAGTGTGGGCAGAAAACCATGAATCCAGTGTCCACAGTATTAGTAGGGAGTGAAGGAAAATAATATATGAGAACAAATGAGAGCTTCTCTACAGGGAAAGCACCAATGACATTTTGTAATAAGCAAGATGGTGATGCTGCTCACACATTTACTTGGGGTAGCCTCCAGCTCATATCAGACTGTATGATTGCCCATACTGCAACTCTCAGACTAAAGATACTTCCAGGGAGTTTGGGGCTGTCCGTTCCTGAACCATTTGGCAATTGGGTGAGAAATTTCATGCAAGCCTGATGTCATTTCAAACTCAGAAAAATCATGGATAATAGATCATGTCACAAATAAGAGCAGCAGAGCTTTAGCCAGGACCAGGGATGCTGCATTCTGCAGGCAACTTGGGCCAAGATAAACCAAGGGAGTAAGGAGGGTTTGAGTCCCCCAGACCACCAAAAAGGACTTCAGTGTAGAAATAAAAGCCATGCGAGGAAAAATGTAATAAGTGTTCAGAGGAAAGTGTCATGTGAGGGTAACCATGAGAAGCTCTATGAAGAAGGGCAATAAAGGACTTAGTCCTTATTTCTACATTTTCTTTCTACTTTTGTCTACAATTCAAAAAAGAATTCCTCCAACTTAAAGTTAAGACATCTAGAAAGAAAGCTGTAGGTTGGGCAGACCATGGACCAGGAGCCAGTGGACTCAAGGGCTCCAACATTTCTCAGTAGAATGATGAAGTCAGCATCTACTATGAGCTAGGTAACTTGTTAGGGGTGTTCCCTGCTTTATGTTTTCTTTCTTTTTTTTTTTTTGAGTTGGAGTCTCACTCTTATCACCCAGACTGGAGTGCAGTGGCCACTTCCGGCCACCGCAGCCTTGACCTGCTGGGCTTTGGTGATCCTTCCGACTTAGCCTTCCAAGTAGCTGGAACTACAGGAACATGCTACCACGCCCGGCTAATTTTTTGATTTATTGTAGAGATGATGTCTCGCCAAGTTGCCCAGGCAGGTCTCGAACCCTCGGGCTCAGGCAATCCACTCACCTCGGCCTCCCAAAGTGTGGGATTACAGGCTGAGCCAGCGAGCCCGGCTTACTTTATGTTTTCTAAGCATCGGTTTCCCAGGCATGAAATAGAGACAGGGATGTTTCCTCTGTTTATTTCTCAGGAGCTTTGTGAATTCTAAAAGAGCTTTGTAAATCTGAAAAGATTATATATGTCTTTGGAGGATACTTTTGTGTATCCAACCTGATTCAAGTTGTGATGAAGGCAAATGTGTCCTCCCAGAAAATGTTAACTCTTTCTCAAGTCAAGTAGAACCATGGAATCATTTCCACCATCACTTTCCTAATGGAGATTATAAAGGCTTAAAGCATCAACTGCTGTAAAGACAGATTTTATTCGCCAATATATACATGTACATATATTGAAAAGGGTGAATGCAGGGCTGGAGAATGGCTTGTGGCTATTTTCATTCTTCCTTGTTTGTTTGTTTTTTTGTTATTTCTTTCTTTCCTTTTTTCTCTGTAGTTGCCATAACCATAGCCTAGGGATGGCTTAAACCTGTCCCAGTCTCCTTGTCTCAATTCCAATCCAGCAGTAAACCTAAACTCTCAAGATGATGATGATAGTGCTACCCTTTGTTAAGTACTGACTTGCCAAGCACTTCGCCAAGGATTTTACCTACATCCTCTCATTTATCCCTCCAACAATTCTGTGAGGGAGTCACTAATATCTCCATTTTATAGATGAGAAAAGTGAGACGAAGACAGATTAAAAGACTTGCCTAAGATTATAGAGTTACTATGTATCGATGCAGGATTTCAAATCCAGGCCTATGTGAGTGAAAAAATTGCCCTCACTCACCACACCATACAACCTACAGGATTCTACTTCTACCAATGGGTAGCTAAGCTTATGTTTCTCTGTTGATCACACCACAATCTTGAGTGTCAGGTGAAGTAAGAACAGCTGTGGTCATTCTTGGCTGTATTAGCTCTGTACAATGAGTCCAAGGTTTTCCTTCAGCACCACCAGGACTGGTACCTAGGTGTTGACTTCTAAGACTGTACGTGTGTCATTTTTGATACAGAGAGCATGTGTAGAAAAGCACAAGGGCAGAGCAGGTGTACCCCTCGCACACTTCTAACCACACCCCAGCCCTAGCTGTGCACTCTCTGTCATGCTTCTTCCCCATGTCTTCTACACCGGACAAAGATTGCACATGAGTTGTTTTTGCCTTGCCTAGAATCTCCTCTGTGTAGAGCCTGAGAAAATGGTTCAAGCCCAAGAGAAAATGGACAAACACAAGAGCACCAGAGAAGAACATTCACTGGAAACAATAGAGTCTGTTTGGAAAAGAATATGCTGCACTTCGTCACATGCATGCTGGGCCAGTCCACATGTTCTGAGCACTGCCCACCTGTGTTTGAAGTGAGTTCCAGGTATTGAGTCCCCCACATTGCTACCTTCCTGAGCCCATGCCTGGCAAAAGCATTCAGTGGTTTTCATGGACCTTATGTTGGCCACAACTTGTCACTTCCTTCTGCCAACCCAACACAATCCCTAGCTTCCATGCAAGGGGTTTGTTATATTGACAGTGCACACGTGGAAGAACACAAAGGCCAAGTTTGATCCTAGCCTCCTTACTCTTGTTAGTCCTGTGTTATTCACCAAAATCAGTCGGCCTCCCTGAGTGTGAGTTCCCACATCTGAGAATTGGGTGTGATGCTACTTGTCATGATTATTTCTCTGGGCTGTTGTGACGGTTCTTAGGCCCTTACATAAGGTATTATTATTACTTGAAGGCCCAACTTTGTAGTTGATCCAAATTTATCACTTTAGTTCCAGATATTGTCAATTTCAAAATCATTCTAAGAATATGTTACTAAGAGCCACATGTATTTTCCCAAATACTCATGCTCATATTTTGAGTCAAACTGAGTCAAACAGAAGCCATAAGTAACCAAGAGGATCATCTACTTGAGTGATACGGGATTCTGAAAATAATTTTTTTGCTTTGATTATATACTAAGTTATTTTTCCATAAACACATGGTTCTCTAGAAATGGTCAAGAAATTACTGCCTTTAAATCAAAGTTTATGATCAAATGCTAGGTTTTAGATCTAACCTTCATGTGATATTGGAAAAACTGAGGTTCCTTAAGGGATTTATAATAATTTGCTTTAAAATTTAAGAAGAAAAACATAAAAACCAAGGACTATGTGACAACTTTACAACTGTGAACCACATGCATCTAAAATTCCTCCCCCAAAGAACTAGTTAACCAAAAATCTTGCCATAAAGCTGAAATTCACACACATAAAGCAGCACAGTTGCAAAGGAGTGGTAGAATTGAAGCATAATTACCTATTTCTTGAAATAATATGTGTTATGGGTATAAATTTGACCTTTAATAAAGAGGATGTCATACTGCCTTATTTTTTTAAAAATCTCAGATCTAGCTCTAAGCTCCTATTCTCTGTGGTGGAGAAAAATAAATGCATCCTCTATAAATGTTGGTGCTCTTTCCTCAATGTCTCTGATGAATTAGAAAAGAATATGGGGTATTTGTGGCATCAGAGAATAGGAGCAGAGCTTCTAACCCTGGCCCATGATCATCATTGCTAAGATGTCATTACCCAAGACCATGTGGGGCATTTAAACACAGTAGGTTCCCCTTTCTCTGTGCCAAGTGAGGACACCCAGATTACTAAAAGCAGTAGTGTTTAGAGCCTAATCATCGCCATCATCCACCCACCTCCCAACATCAAGATAGTACTCCCAGAAAGCCTGCCCCACACAGATGCTGCGTGGGAGAGGGGCATGCCCCCTGGATATGTGCATGCCCCTGGTTAAACTATTTCTTTCCCTCTACCTCTTGAACCTCATCCTCTTCTAGAGAAATCCAACTTCCCTGGCAAGAAAAGCCTTGACTTCTGTGATGCAACACTTGGCAACCAGATGAAGAGTGATATCCTTCCTTGAATCTTCTCCAGCAATGAGAAGTAAATAGAGAATAATATTACTATTCCCTTCCTGTCATGCATACATATCTCATAGCCTGGAACTTAGTATATAAAAGGACACTCAAAAAATCCATTCCATTAACCACCACAGTTCCAGGCACTATCTGTTTTTGGCACTGGGAATAAGACTCACAGTCTGATGGTGGAAACAATGAACAGAATTGAGGCGATAATAGATATAATTAAATATCTATAAGATTCAGGCACCAATCAATCTACTGAGGACTGCCACAACTTTGGGTCCCAGAGATCTCCTCCCCGATGGACAAGTCTTAAGTACAGAGTTGTTGAAACCCGGGAGACTCAGGGAGGACAATGGGAGGCATTCTAGGAGCCAGGTTGCAGTTGTTTACCAACCCAGAACATAAACGATTCAATATTTTAACAACCGTATAGATATACCTGTGCATACCAGCTAACTATCAGTGCTGACCACTGGTAGCAAAAATATCATCCCAATGTCAGAGGATGCTCAGAGTACTCAGGATCTCTGGTTGGCTCAGAAGCTTTTGATCTGAGACTTTGCCAGCTGGACAAGCTCAAAGAGGGAATGGAGATCACTTGGGCAAAAGCACAGAGGCTAAAGAAAGCAGGCTAGAGTTTTCACTGAGAAAGAGAGAGTAAACAGTATAGTATCATCATTATTATTGATAGAGAGACAGACAAATTACCACCCTTGAATAGATAAGTGGCTATGTGACTTTTCCAAAAGTCCAAACTGGGCATATTGCTGAGGCACTGGGCTCTGCTCTTACCTTGGAGCCTGAATCCCAACAACTATGGCCTACATCCTTAGTCCCCCATCACAGACTTCATGCCTGGGTAAGTTCCCAGTTATCCCCACTCAGGCAGGAACATAGGCCCCTCTCCTTCAATTGCTCACATCCAAGCAGCTTTCCCACACAGAGACAAATAAGTCTTCCCCAGCTTTAGAAACAAGTGCCTGCAGATGCATTAGTCTCAAGAAAAAGTAACTCCAGGGACTGCTAGCCCAGGGAAGCTGCCCAGAGTGACCCTGTGAATGCAGGGCCACTTATCCATCAGTGATTGGGCAGCCAGCCAAGGGGGATAAGTGAGGGAATGAGAACACCACCATTCGGGTCAATGTGGCCAGAAAGTGACAGTCAGAGTGAGGGCAACGTTACTCAATTTGGACAACTGGCTCACCTTTGAAGAGTGACTAACATCAAATGGGAGTTCAGGTTGGTTATGAAGATGTCACAGAACCATTTGAATTGACATTTTGCTGGCTGCAGCCAATAGACATTGCCCCCAAAACAAATGCTGTCTGTTCTTTTTGGGCCTTTCAATAATTCTGTGAAGTGTTATGCTGACTTGGTTGACAACCTTTAAAACAAAATTTTTCAATATTAGGGTTAAAGACAGGTGTCAGAACTGGACATAACCTCTGAGAAAGTATGATCAAATCCATTCCTTTTATAGAAGAACCAGTCTGAAATTCAGAGAGGTTGAGTGACTTGCTGGAAGTCACATAGTATTTAAATAATAGAGTTAGGATGAAAACCGAGGCCCTTGGTCTCTAAGTCCAGTGTCTTTTTGCTTACCCCCAGGTGGTTTCCCTGGGTCTTAGACTAGAAGACTAAAGAAGCATCCATCCTTTTTGCAGAACAGAGACAACCTTGCCACCACCCAGAAGACTGAAGTGGGATGCTCCCATTCAGATGAAGGTAGGGCCACTAAAATCCCAGAGCACCAGGAAGCACAGAACATGTGCCCAAAACCTTCATAGGGACACCAGTCTGGACCGCTGGGAATCACATGTTTAATTTTAATTTTAGCACATTCCCCCACGGCCTTTTTGTCTTAATACACAAAGAAAGGGCGCCCGAAGCTGCCTCGATCTGAAATTTTTGAAACAAGCGAAGGCACATGAGCGTCCATCCTCAGACAGGGGGCAGAGAGAGGCCACACTGTCGGCAGCAGTCAGGGCTTTGTGTGTGGATTTGGACACGCGGGACAAACGCTGCCGGTGATCGATCGGCAGCGGCTTCCTTCTGCTGTGTCACGTGCCGGCGCCTAGGGGGCGCTCTCGACGTGCTCGGCGGCCCGGGAGCACAGCCGCTGCAGCAAAAACACCGAAATGACAGCTCAGAGCTTTTTGCTTTTTAATTTACTTCAAAGTAAAAGGAAGGAAAGACACAATCCTAAAAAAAGATTTACAAAAATAAAACGCCTGCTTACTGAGGCAGATAAATATTTTTTTAAATATATTATTGGGTTTCTTCCTCCCTATCTCCCTACAAAAAAAATTTTTTTTTTAAATCTGTCCTAAAAGTCAAGACTACGTATGTGGCATCCTTTCTTTGGCATATGGCAAGCTTTAATGATGCTAACGTAACACTGTCTCCTGATTAAAATGGCTGGCTGAAACGACCCGCTTTTATTCCTGCTACAACTTGCCCCGTACCGTAATGACCGGCTTTAAATCCATCAAAGTGGAGTACAGAGTGCGATTGCAAAGGTTCAGACATGGAAATCCAGTAAATTTTATCTGCTATTTAGCCAAGGGACGCTCCCGAGTCGAGCGCAGCCCTGCCGAGTTTAGATGATCAATTCCTCAATTCCAATCGCTCATCCAGGCTGAGGACAAGCGTCTATCTCCGTCTCGCATCTTTCATTCATTTCCAAAATGCTTTCCTGAGGCACTGGCAGAGAATGCCGGGGTTTCAAGAAGCTTAAGGTGAAGGAGAACTTAGACAGTACCATGCCAAAGAAGAAAAGAATCACAATTTTAAAAACAAGGCAAGAAAAAAACAAGTAATTGAAATTAAAAGATATTATTGTGTGAACTGCAGATATCAAGGCCACCAAATTCTTGAAGCAATTCCCTGGATATGAGACAGAACTGAGAAGTGATTGTTATTGCTAATGCTAAAATGTATCTCTCTGTATGTGAGTACTCATATATATAGATATATATCCTGCCACATTCAGAGAGGTCCTTGTTGTTGACGTGTATGTTTGCATACATGAACAGTTCTATGGAAGATTATCTTGCACACAAAGCAAATGGCCCTGCCCCTATTGTGAAAAAAGCAGATCCCCTGAGATTAGGGAAGAAGGAATTGCTTATGGTCAGCAGAGGCCGGGAGAACAATGGAGACCCCAGCCAAAGGCACAGCAGCAGCCTGCGAGAATGGGTGGGGGACTGACCACATGGCCATTGCAAACTAGATGGCATTGTCAGTGTCACCAGAAGTGACTAAAAAAGGACTCAAATTAGCAATTGTTATGATTAGCAGGTGGTTTAAGAGATATGAGACCCACGAAGTGACTTGGCTGTGGGGGAGGGTGGTGGACACTAGAACGCATTTCAGCTTTTCCTACAGTGCAAAACAGAAGCTTGGAAGTGCTTCCTACTTGAATATAAGAATAATTACAGGTTCATTTAAAGAAAAAAAAAATGGAGATGTCTCAATTGCAAAATAATCTCTAAGAGAAGAAAATTAAAAGGTCCAGGTCTTTCAAATAATTTAAATTATGATCTTACGCATTTTATGCGTACGAATATTAGTAAAAGTAGAAATTTAAATACTATTAAATTCCAGCAACAACAAAAACAAAAAATGGACAACCCTAGACTTTTTTAAAGGCCAGCATTATTCAATGGGTCTTATACAGTGCCTATCTAAAAGATGTTTTAGACAATTCAGCAAGATGTAGCAAAATACCTCTTTTTAACTGAATAGTTATTTACTTTCCAACTTCTCATATAGTCTCTCACAAAACTGATTACTTCTTATATAGACCTAAAGGGGTTTTTCGTGTCTTGCCTCTCTACCTCGTGAATTTCAGAACACAAACAGACACTTCACAGACTGCTATTTTATTCTTTCTTTTTAAAAAATCTTTGATAATAAATCTCTATTGGTGAGTGACTTTCCCAGAAGGATGCCCCTGGGAACCTGTAGGACAGAATTGTCAGGAGTGGGCAATCTGGTTGTCTTTCTTCCTATGACTGACAGTTCTCAGAAGTAGTCTCTACATCACATTCACATTCAGGTAAATTTTTTTGCCAAATGGCCAGGATTTCTTTGTTGCAGTTGCCAATAGCCATAAAGCTTGTGTAATGTCCAAACTGAAGACTGGATCAGAAACATGAACACATCTTCCCGAGGCCATCCTTCCATAGGTGTGCAACTCAAAGATGGCATCTACTAGTAAAATGGGACAAAGATTCCCAATGCAATCAAAACTCATTGTGATATCTGCCTGGGAAGGAGCTGGAGGATTGATCTGTGTAAGGCTGCTTTGGTGTACAAGTCTCAAAAATTTCATGGGGAAAAGCAAAAAAACTAATCAAGCTGGGGACTTAGAAGCAACTCAGATTGAAGACTGCCAAATTTTGGTAGAATTTATCGCTCCAAAAATGCAAGTAGGATCCCAAACTCGGTAAAGTGAAGAATGAGGCAATGACTTTGCCAAATCAGGATACAAAAAAAACAAAAAAACAAAAAAAACCACACATATCATTTACAGTGTTACTTAATTTTATTTGTTTTTTTTTTACAAAGTATAAATATATTAGCAAAATGATTATGGCTGTCTCTCATGTCATTCTAAGAAAACTTGAACAGAGTAACCTTATCTTTGGACTAAAATGATTCAGACATATGCCCTTACCAAGTGAAATTCCAGGAAATCAACACCTGTGATTTGGAACTCTTTCTTAGGTATTTGAAGAAGGATTTTTTTGGGGGGGTGGGGGGTATGGTCCACAGTTTTACACAAATGCCCATAAGACTAAAATAACTCTTTATAAGGAAATTAACAAATATGTAAGCTTGAAGTTATTTTTACAAACTACAATGGAAACTCTGCCTCATTCATTTATATGCCCATCTCACCTATTATACAACCCAAGGATCCATCACATTTGTGACTAATTTCAACAGATTTTTAGGCAATGCACATCACTTACATAAAACACAACTAGCAGCTTGTCTTTTCCAGGCTGCTATTCTAGTAGGCCCAAATTTACCATGGAATGCCTTGGTTTCCTTTTGACTGATTCACCTTAATAAAGTTAGGTAGCCAAAGGACTACCAGTTCTGGTTTCCTCCCTGAATCATCTTATCACTAATGAAATGAGGCCTGCCATTGTGAAATGAACCATCTAGCTCCTGGTGCTGCCAAACCAAAGAGATTCTGTCCCTGTGTTATTAGAGAAATTATGGGCTCATGGACCTGCCCTCAATGATGTGCTTGGTGTGATCACTGATGTTTGTCCCCATCCTCTGTTGTATTGATTCCCATCCAAATGGCCAAACTTGAACAAGCCTTTTAAAACATGAAATAATAGGCTGCTTGTATCCTGCAAGAAACTAGACCATTTAGTCACAATTGGAACCATTTTCCAGCAAAGTTGATGCATTTGTATCTTACCAGACTGAACAGAAATTAACCCCCATTCACGACACTGACCCTACACAACCCACTCACCCTGCTGCACTTGAACATATTTATTTTGATATGTTATTCAAATATTGTTGATATGCACTTATGTATTTAAGCTGTTGCATGCAGGACACCAAGAAAGACCTAGTTATTTGTCCTTTTCATTACTACTGTTTTGGTGAGATGAATGTACCACAGGTTTCAGATAAGTGGAGTCTCCCTCATTACTGAAATAAAGAGGAACGTTGTCTTTGATTGGATTACTCAAGCTGTCAAGGTAAATCAGAAACCTTGTAGGGAAAGCTCAAATGCCTGGTGATTTTGTTGCTGACTTAAATGCATGGATGTTGAAAACATGCAAGCATGAATGCTTCTTTTCCAAGATACACCTACAAATGTTTGCACCTACAAATGTTTGCACAATATAGTTATAGATTTTTAACAGCCTGTGTCCAAGAATTAGCCTGGCCCATTTTTCTTTTAGCATCAAAGAGGCTTAAATAAAAGTGTGCTTGCATCAATAAAGAACAAACTTTCTAGACTATATATTTCTATGCTATCTGCAAGCATATACTATTTTTATGATTATATTTTTAAATAAAATTAATATGTACTCAAAAATTAAACAAATAAATACATTGGAAAAATGATATTGCTGTTACACTACCAGTTACCCAAGTCCAACACACAGAGATATAAGTGTAATTTTCTGACTTGACTTCCGTGTAATATTTGATCACGGCCACAGGAACCACTCAGCACCATGGACAGAGAAAGCACAAACTAATATCCAAGGAATTACTATGATACTTCAAATGAATACATAAATAGAGAAAGTGGTAGTTTATAGCTAAAAAAAGCAATGAAAAAAATCTGACTTCCCAGAGTTGATTAATTGATCGTTACATTAAGAACTTCTGCTTTCATTAAAATTATGTCTTTGTTGTATTGTATTCTGCTATGGTTTGAATGTATTCTCCCAAAATGTGTGTGTTAGAAAATCTATCCCAATGCAACAATGTTGACAGGTGAAGCCTTTAAGAGGTGTTTAGGTCATGAGGGTAGAGGCCTTATTGTTGCAAGAGTGGGTGAGTTATAAAAGTGGCTCTCTCTTGCACTGTCTTGACCACTCACATCGCACTTCCACCCTTCCACCTTCCACCTGTCCAGGTTGACCCTCACCCGATGCCAGCACCATGCTTTTAGATTTACCAGCCTCCAAAACCATTAGTTAAATAAACTTCTGTTTCTCATAAATCACTCAGTCTCAGCTATTCTATTATAGCAACAGAAAATTGACTATGACATGTCTCTAATTAAAAAACTAAAAACACTGTAAATTTAAAGTAAATGTATTTTTTTTTTTTTTTTTTGTTG
>NW_007233900.1:0-91388 GCF_000164805.1 Carlito syrichta | reverse complement strand
GCTACCACGCCCGGCTGATTTTTTGATTTATCGTAGAGATGAGGTCTCACTGCCCAGGCGGGTCTCGAACCCGCGGGCTCAGGCAATCCACTCACCTCAGCCTCCCAAAGGCGCGGGATTACAGGCTGAGCCACCAAGCCCGGCTAGTAAATGTATTTTAATCATAACAAAAGCCTTTGTTTCATCATGTAGGTCTGAGAATATCTCTAGAAGCAATAAAACAATTTACACACTTGCTAAGGAGTCTTTCCTGCTGTTAATCTTATTTGGTATTTGGTCTTCATACATATATAGTATATATACATTACAGTCATATATATTAATAATATTCTTAAGAATAAATGTGTACCTAAGAATAATTGCATACTTAATTACTAATATTTAAACATGAAAACATCCACCTAGCTTTCATTCGTTCTATAAAATGTATAGAAAAATATTTTTAACAAATCTGTGGGAATTCAAATATTTCATAGTGTATTTTAGATATAAAACTACAAAAAATCTAATTCACACCTTAATTAGCAAATATTATTACAATCTTATATACAAAGTGATTTAATAAACATTGGAAATTTCAAGCATTAATTAAATGTGACCACTGCTTTCAAGGAACTCAGACTCTAATGAAAAAATAGATATGGGAAGGGAAAGGGAAAGAAATAAGCATATACCAAATGCATAATATTTGTCAAACACTGAATTATGAGCTTTATATATGTTATTTTCACAGATATTATTATAGTCTTTTTAAAATTTAAGTAAAGTGAGGTTCAGCAAGGTCACATACTTTTTCCAGAAAACTCGACTAATAGACTGTAGAACCAGAATTCAGGCTCAGGTCTTTGTGATTCCAAAGTCCATACTCTTGTTTCACTGCTTAAGGCTGCCTCCCAGAAAGATCTGAACAATTCTGAAAAGCAAAATGTCGGAAGACAAATCAGGTAGCATTTCAGTGTAAATTATTTTGTCAGTCATTTACATACAGTGCCAGGCAATGCTTATTTCTTGGGTTGCTTTATATTTACAGCATGTTGAGGAAACGATGTTTGTGATTGCCCTCTTGATTTTTCTTGTTAAGGGAAGGGGTCTATCACAAGGATAATCCAAAACAAAACACAATTGTAAAGTCTTTTGTTTACATTTTTTGGCAACAACTCCAATAGTATATTCCTACTAATAGTGTTAGAAAAGGCTATCAAATTGAGTTTGCACTTCCAGCTGCACAGAAAACTGATGCTAGAAGTTGGCTACTGAGTCACCTAATGACAGCAGCTTTAATTTAAAATTTGTTGTGGGTAATAGACCAGGTGGATAATCCACTTGTGGATAATTGAGAGTATATCTGCACCCACATTTTAAGAGCTAGGTATTTCATAGAGGTCCTATAGCATAACATGTCATAAAATAACCTGTTCCCAATGCACTAGTATCCATTAAAATCAATAGGGTTTTGCAAGCCATGCATATGATAGATAGTATGAAACGTAATTAGTATTGGAAAATTGCTGTAAAATCTCAAGCTCTTTGTACTTAAATGACCAAGATGTTTTCCACTGGGGCTCCTTTTTTAGAGTGACCTAGTGAATAGAGTCTGAAGGATTAAATAATAGGAGTCACGCTGCTTTTTAAGCAAACTAAGTCTGTTGTTTCTGCACATAAGAACACAAAAATTTATCACTACAACAAAATACTTCTGTTGATGACACTTTCTGAAGTGAAGTCAAAAGCAGAATTTAGCAGCCCTTGGCCTGAAATTTTTGTATCCTATATCCAACCTGCTGGGAATAAATTATCTGAGGCTGACATCCCTTAGGCTAAGGGTTTATAATGGAAAACACCCCTCAAAAACCTTAAATATGAAGAAATATGAGCCACAATGATTTAGGTTCTCTGATCTAAGAAGAGATATTCACAATGAGGTACACTAACACACATACATTAGGTCCAAAAGATGCTTGGAGAAAGAGAGAGAAAATAAATGCACTTTTTCTTTCTTTCTTTCTTTCTTTCTTTCTTTCTTTCTTGCTTTCTTTCTTTCTTTCTTTCTTTCTTTCTTTCTTTCTTTCTAACCTTATCTATGCATTCCTGGGTAACACAAGCATTGTGCTGACTCTGGTTGAAAACAACCCCTTTGATGGAGGATACATGCTGAAAGGGAGAATTCTGAATTATGTTCTCTAAATTATCCAAGGCTGGAGAGCAAGTATTGATTTTAAAAATGACTGAGCCAGACCTGGTACAGCAAAGCCCCATCCCTCTCTCCCTCCCTCCCTCCCTGAGCCCCAAAGCACAACAAGAGTTCTCGGGTGCTATGCAGCCTCCACGAGGCCCTGGGCTGGCATTGTTTCAAAAAATTAGAAAGTCATCCATCAACCAAAGAGTCATTGGAATAAGTACATGGTAGCTATAGACACATTTTATCTGCTCACAGGTTCAAATTCAATGAGCTATGAGGAGAATGAAAATGATATTGGACCGATTAACTAATGTACTCTGGGAACCATGAACTGTTAAGGTGTTTATTTTGCTGCCTCATATAAAATAATGAGAAGTTTATCTGCATAGTTAAGCGTTCTGTTTGCTCCAGCCATAAATAACTGAGAAGTGCCTCGGATCCAGACCTCTAATTTTATGGAGACAGATTGAGAATTGGAATTTGTCCTGTAATTGCTTCTCATACTTTGCAAACAACTTAGGCACAGCATGAACTGCACTGTTGTTATTGGTGATTGTGTGTGTGTGTGTGTGTGTGTGTGTGTGTGTGTGTGTGTGTGTACACGTTCACCTGCTTGTGTGTGGTTCCCTTGGAACTATTACTAACCATTAATTTTATGGGGTAAATGTAGACTAAAATTACCAGTGTCTATGTGTTGAGAACTTCACTCAGTTTTATTTAGTCAGTAGTAGTGAAGAAAATAATGGGCAACACCACAAATTGTCAGATAACACTAGGCTTTTACTTTATATCCTTCTGAGGGTATATTTTACTTTATAAAAAACTAACAGTGTATCACACAGTGATACTTATGCTCATTTGTACATGGTTCCATTTTCCAGAACAATATGAGACATATACAATTCCAAGTTCCTTTGTTTTATACATTTAAAACAAAATGCAATTGTTTTAACTAGCAAATGCATTCTCAGGTCTAGCACATGCTTTAAGACAGGGGTACCCCCAGCCACCAGGCTGCAGATGGTAGGGGTCTGTGGCCTGTTAGGAACCAGACTGCACAGCAAAAGGTGAGTGGTGGATGAGCAGAGCTCTGACCTCTGTCAGATCAGCTGGGGCATTAGATTCTCACAGAAGCCCAAATCTTATTTTGAACTGTGCATGAGAGGAATCTAGGTTGCATGCTCTTTATGGGAGTCAAAGGCTTGGTGATCTTCCCTCCCATCCTTCTACCCACCATCCATGGAAAATTTGCCTTCCATGAAACTGGTTCCTGATGTCAAAAAGGTTGGAGACCATGCAAGAGAAACCAATCAGAACAATACAGATTTAGAGTAAGGTTTCTCATCCTCAGGATTATTGGCATTTGGAGCCAGATAATTTTTCATTGGGGAGCTGTCCTGTGCATTGTTTAGCAGCATCGCTGGTCTTAGGTGCCAGGAACACCCCCTCACAAGCTGTGACAACCAAAACTGTCTCCAGACATTACTAAATGTCCCCTAAAGAGCAAAATTGTTCTCAGGTGAAAACCACTGTTCAAAAAAATATATTTTAACCTTTAAAGTCTTTGAGGAAAACTTTTTAATGTTTTTCTGAATGAAATTTACACATGCACCAGACCTCTGTGTTCACCTGGGCCAGCAGGAGACCATGGAATGTTGTGTAGAACAACCATGATGGTTCAGAGAAAGGTCCGGGACCTGCTAGGTTTTTTCCTCAAACCATGCTGCAATTCCATGATAATTTTATAAAAGACTCATTTCATCTCAAAATTGAGTTTTCTCAGTTATTTACAGTATTGTCACTGAAATTTGGGATAAGAAAACCTCCACAGACTCATTTGAGTCCAACTTTTCTATGGTGACTTTTGTGTAAAAATAGTCCAGGTCCTTGGCTTGCTGTGGCTAAAAATATTACACTGAAATTTCTCTCACAGAAACTCTGCTATTTATTTTTTTCCCCTGGCCTTTTGAAAGATATGCAATTGAGTGATGGCACTGATTTCATTACCAATTTTTCCTGCAAAGGGCAATTTTAGTAGGTCAAGGTTGAAACATCAAGTCATGAGATAAAAAAGAAAGCTAGTCTACCTCTAAAACACTCTGCAACTTAGGAGTTATTATGCTGGAAACAGGTCTACATAGATTCAAAGTTGAATCTCGAGTTGGCCCTTATCCAATATATTGGATAAGATTTTGAGATGTTATAAATCCATGTTACTTAGAAGAAAAATCCAACATGGATAATATTTAATACATAATTCCTATTATATTCATATTTAATATATACTATTCCAGTGTTTTCTAAGGTGTGAACACAGCAAACATGTTCTATTGTAAAAAAAAAAGTTTGGGAAGAATTGGGTGGCACATAATAAAATAAGCTGAATAGTTGCAGATTTTCTGAGCTTTTGATATGCCAATGTGCATTGTGATCTTCAAGGAGCTCTCTCATGCTAGAAATATTTGGGGGAACTAAGATTTCCTCATGATACCTTCTGGGATATAATAGTGCCTGGTAATAACATTACCTGGTATTACTTCATAAAGATAAAATCTAGTGCTCCTTTTTCCTGTATCACCTTAGGTGTTGGACTTTGATTCCACCACTTCTGGACATGATGGAAATGTGTTCCTCAGGTTTATAGTTTTTTGTTTGTTTTTTTTTTAATTTTTATTTGTGGATACTTTATTTTATTTTATTTTTTTATTAAGATATTTTTTATTTTAAAATTGTGGGGTATAGTTAAGGGTTAGGTATACAAATATGCATTGTGCAGGTACTCTTGTTGATGAAGTGTGTTCCCCCATCCCCAGACAGATATTGACTACCATTGATCCCACCTCCCTTCCCCTCCCTGCCCTCCCATAGTTTCCCACTACTGTCAAACCTTTTCTTATAGTATTACAATAGTTGTTCAAAGTCCACTTATGAGTGAGAACATGTGATACTCAGATCTTTGTTTCTGTGAGAGGTCACTCAGTATGATAAACTCCAATTCCATCCAGGTTGCTGCGAAATTCATGATTCTGTTTTTTTTATGGCTGTGTAATATTCCATTGCGTATATGTACCACATTTTAAAAATCCAGTCCTCTTTTGATGAACAGCATGGTTAGTTCCATGATCTTGCTATTGTGAACAATGCTGCAATAAACATACGTGTGCAGGTATCTTTTTTATAGAGTGATTTGAGTTCTTCGGGGTATATTCCCAGTAGGGGGATTGTGGGGTCATAAGGAAGGTCAATTTTTAGAGCTTTTAGGAATCGCCACACTGATTTTCACAGAGGCTGCACTAGTTTACATTCCCACCAACAGTGTAGAAGTTTTCCCTTTTCACCACATCCTCTTCCAGCATCTGTGACTTTTTGAATTATTGATAATGGCCATTCTGATAGTTTGTTGACAGTGACTGACTCAGAGACAACTGTGAAGACTATCGATATGAGAACAGGAGACTCACGAATGCTCCGAGAACTCAGGATTATCCTCAGACGACCTGAGATCTAGTCTCTGTCTTATTAGACACTAATTCCGTTCTCCTAAATAAGTCATCAGACCATTATGCCTCCATTTCCTCATTAGCAAGTAGACATAAACATCCCTGAATGACACTTTACAGATTAGTGCAAAGTCTCAGATGGGAGCATGGATGTAAAACATTCTTCATAAAATGTAGTGTTATTTTTTTAAAAAGCTGGTTAGAGTGTATTCTATACTTGAAAATTGCCAAAGGAGTAGATTTTTTTTCTTTATTTTAAAGACGTGGGATACAATTCAGGGTTAGGTATACAAATGTTTATTATGCAGGTACCCTTGTTGATGAGGTGTGCCCCTCCCTCCCCTGGCAGTTTCCCTCAACTGCCAATCCCACCCCTCTCCCCTGGCAGTTTTCCACTACTGTCAATCCCTTTCTTATGGTATTATGATAACTGTTCAAGGTCTGCTGATGAGTAAGAACATATGGTAATCCGTCCTTTGTTTCTGTGTTAGATCACTGAGTATGATAGACTCTAAATCCATCCAAGTTACTGACTGCAAAGTCTACATGTTTGTCCTTCTTTATGGCTACATAATATTCCATTGTGTATAACTACCACATTTTTTATTCTTCAGCTTCAATGGACAGCATGTTTGGGTCCATGTTTTTGCTATTGTGAATAAAGCTGCAACAAACATGTATGTGCACTATCTTTTTGGTAGAATGACTTGAGTTCCTCTGGGTATATTCCCAATAGGGGGATTGCTGGGTCATATGGAAGGTCTATTTCTAGTTCTTTCAGAAATCATCACACTCTCACTCACAGAGGTTGTACTAGTCTGCATTCCCACCAGCAGTGTAGAAGCGTGCCTTTCTCTCCGCATCCTCACCAGCATCTGTTGTCTGTTTTATTAATGATGGTCATCCTTACTGGGGTTGGGTGGTATCTCAATGTGTTTTTGATTTGCATTTCTCTGATGATGAGTGAGGCTGAGCACTTTTTCATGTGTCTGTTGGCTGCCCATATATCTTCTTTTGAGAAGAGTCTGCTCGTGTATTTTGCCCACTTTTTAATGGGGCTGTTTGTTTTTTTCCTTTCAGCACGTTTGAGTTCCTTGTAGATGTTAGGCCTTTGTCAGATATACAGTTGGCCAATATTTTTTCCCATTCTGTGGACTGTCCCCACTGTCTTGATGGTTTCTTTTGCTTTACAGAAGCTTTCATTGGATGAGGTCCCACTTCTCTATCTTATCTCTTATGATGTAGGCACTTGGGGTTTTGATGAGGAATTGGTTGCCAGTTCCAATTTCCATAATGGTATCTCCTGCATTTTAAAAGAGAAGATTTTAAATGTTTTCACCGAAATAAAAGATAAATATGTGTTAGATATGTCATTCCACAACAAACACATATATCAAAGTGTCATGTTGTACACCATAAACGTATGCAATTTTATTTGCCAATTTAAAAAATTAATAAATACAAAGTTAAAAAGTATATAAAATAAAAACCTAGTTAGTTTTTATTATTGCAGTTACATAGAAGGCAGCATTACAATCTCTAAAATAGCATACTTTTGGTTATCAAGAATGAAAATCCAATTTAAAGTAACTTAAACAAAAAAAAATGTTTTTTTAAGGAATTTATTTAAAAGGGTGATGGAAGTGTGTCTCCTAGAAGCCATGACCAGTCCAGATCCCAAAAGGAAATAAATGACACACTCAACTTAGGAAAATTCAAGGAAGGCTTATTTACAAAGGGACTAATAGCGAAGGTGTTAGCAGGCTCTGAGGAGCTACAGGGACAGGGCTGACCCTTACCCAGAGCAGCAGAGCTGTCATGAGAAGGGATAAGAGGAGACAAGGGGACCAGGGCCTGAAGGAGGGAAAGTCATGCATATCTGGTTGCTTTCTTTCAGGAACACAGACAGCCTGAGGTGACTCCTCATGGAAGAATCAGGGGAAAAAAATACCGTGACCTGATGTCCTCCTCCTCTCAGATCTCCCTCTGGATTTCCACAACCAGAAGCCAGAGGGCACAGCCCTCCTGATGTATTACAGGAACATCTTCTGGGGCAGAGAGGAGGATGGAGAAGAGTGAAGAGTGAATCTGGAAAGTAAAAGGAAGATACCCAGCAGGGAGCAAACAACAGTCACACCTTAAGAATGAATGGAAGCCGGCTCGGTGGCTCAGCCTATAATCCCGCACCTTTGGGAGGCTGAGGTGAGTGGATTGCCTGAGCCCGCGGCTTCGAGACCCGCCTGGGCAGCGAGACCTCATCTCTACAATAAATCAAAAAAAAAAATCAGCCGGGCGTGGTAGCGCATGCCTGTAATTCTGGCTACTTGGAAGTCTGAGGTGGAAGGATCGCCGGAGCCCCGCAGTCGGAGGCTGCGGTGACCGGGAGCGGCCACTGAACTCTAGCCTGGGCGACAGAGTGAGACTCCAACTCAAAAAAGGAAAAAAAAGAAAGACACTTTGAGCCGGGCTCGGTGGCTTAGCCTGTAATCCCGCGCCTTTGGGAGGCTGAGGTGAGTGGATTGCCTGGGTTCAAGACCCACCTGGCCAACTTGGCGAGACCTCATCTCTACAATAAATCAAAATTAGCCGGGCGTGGTAGCGCGCGCCTGTAGCTCCAGCTACTTGGAAGGCTGAGGCGGAAGGATCATCGGAGCCCAGCAGGTCGAGGCTGCGGCGGCCGGGAGCGGCCACTGCACTCCAGTCTGGGCGACAGAGTGAGGTTCCAACTCAAAAAAAAAAAAAAAACAAGAATGAATGGAAACTCAAGGTTTAGAAGCTATCAGGAGAAGATATGCACATAGCCTCAAAGTATCTCTCCCAAAATATATATTAATTATTATAGTGGTTTGAACTTATATTGGCAACATTTTTGGTACTTCTCACTCCAGGATCTAAAGCTTAATTCTCCCCTTGAGAGTAGGTTGGACTTAGTGGCTTGCTGCTAATTAATAGAATATGCAAAAGAAAAATTTGTAGTTTGGCAGTGGACCAATGTAAGTCATGTTGACAGCATGTACCCCCAACATCATGCAACAGCAGCGCAATTCAGCTCTGTAGAATTCTTCCCCCAAACCCATAACCCCAGTCAAATCAGGAGAAAAACATTAGACAAACCCAAATTACGAGGCATTCTACAAAACACCTGTTCAGTACTCTCTAAAAGTATGACGATCATAAAAAAACAAGGCAAAACCAAAAAGCCAAAAAACTGTCACAGAATGGAGGAGATATAAAAAATGATGATGAAATGCAATGCGGTATCCTAGTTGGATCCTGCAACAGAAAAAGAACATTACTGGATATGCTGGCAAATTCTGAATGTCTATAGTTTAATTAGTATCTTAATTTTTTAGTTTTGAACAAATGTATCATGAATATGTTAAGATGTTAATATTAGAGGAAGCTGGGTAAAGGATGTATGTGAACTATATGTACTGACTTTGCAACTCTTGTATAAATCTAAAAATACTTCAAAATAAAAAAATTAAAGAAGCATCGGGATACTATATTTTTTATTTGTGCTCCTCTCAAAAGTCTGGTCTCTCTGTCTCTTTGTCTGTCTCTCTCTCTCCCCCTCTGCCTCTGTCTTTCTCTCTATGTGTCTCTGTCTCTTTCTCTGTTTTTCACTGTCTCTTGCTCTCTGTCTCTCTCAACATAACTCCCAAATTTCCTAAGAGACTTACTCTGATCCAACTGTAGCCAGGTGAAGGAATCTACAGCATGGCCAGGGTATCACCTGCCGCACATATGTAGATGAGGTAGAAGGCATACTTTGCAGAGAAAGAGGTATTGAATAGGCGGTTCAGCAGATGTCCACTACACAAACTGAGACACATCACAGAGACCATTTCTTCACATTCTTCTAGCTTGCTCCATTAACCACATTCCTGAAAACATAGCAAGAGATTTAGGAATGTTACATTCTCTTGAAAATGAGATATAGAAACAATACTAACTGAGTGTATAGACATGGACTTAGAAACTTAGAATATCCCAGGTTTTTTACGTCTTGGTGGTAATTACTTGCAACAAATATTCTTCTGTAGATTCTGTTAATAAGACAATATTATTATCATCTGGAGCCAGTAACAACAGTTAATTTACCCTATGTATAGAGTAAATGAATTGCATTTGCTACTGTAGGCATCTCTTAAACTATGTGATAAAAAAAGTAGAGATGTTATAGCTACAACCAGCAGAATAGAGGCATTGTAGTGACAAGTAGCAGAAAGTCCTACTCAACTTGGTGTAAACAATGAGGAATTTTGTTACCTCATATATAACAAGAAGGGCAAAGGAAGGGTGGGTTCCAGTGGTGCCTCCCTGCAATTCCATCAGCTCTGGCTTTCCCCCTATGAGATCTTATCTCACAGCCTCAAGGTGGCTACCAGCAGCAACCTTCTTCACTGTGTCCGTGCATGGGGAAGACAAAAATCTCTCTATCACTCCTGGAATATAAACATTTTCCATTACTCTCATTGGGTTATCTTAGAACATGTACTCACCCTCAGACCAATAAGAGTTACCAATTGAAATGTCATCCATTAATTGAGTTTATCTTGGGTTATAAAACAATCACTAGGACAAAGAATGGGAGTACCATATCTGACACAGAAGGTCAGGATCCACTCATGGTACAAGAGCAAAGCGGACACCTGAACTCAATTGTAGTTCTGTTAGAAAAGTAAAAATGGAGAAACAAAACTACCTGCTATTGTAAAACATGGTTAGAAGTGTATCACGTGAGACAGATTGTTTAAGTTCAAAGCCTGGTTCTATTTTTAGTTGTATAATATATTTCTCTATGCCCCAGTTTTCTCATCTGTTTTATGGGAATAATATAATCTTCATAACATAGCATCATTATGAGAACTACATAAATTAATCCTATTGAAAGTGCTAAGCCGGGCTCAGTGGCTCAGCCTGTAATCCCACGCCTTTGGGAGGCTGAGGTGAGTGGATTGCCTGAGCCCGCGGGTTCGAGACCCGCCTGGGCAGCGAGACCTCATCTCTACAATAAATCAAAAAATCAGTCGGGCGTGGTAGCACATGCCAGTAATTCCGGCTACTTGGAAGGCTGAGGCGAAAGGATTGCCGGAGCCCAGTAGGCGAGGCTGCAGTGGCCGGGAGCGGCCACTGCACTCCAGTCTGGGCGACAGAGTGAGATTCCAGCTCAAAAAAAAAAAAAAAAAAGAAAGTGCTTAGAACAGTGACTAGCATACAATAGATGTCTAATATGTGTCAACAAACATTATTTTTAAACAATATCTATACTTGTAAGCAGAAAAATAATTTTAATCTCAGATCTTACATTTAATAGGATTTACATTTTTTCTATCTTCTGTGACTGAGAAAAATCATTTAATGCCTATGCTTCTTCATTTTAGTATTTCCAAAATGAAGATAATAATACATGCCCTCCAGAGGGTGGTTATGCTGTTCAAATAAAATAGCATAAGCAAAGGAACTAAAAATAGAAAATTGATTCAGCAAATACAATATACTCCATGCGTATGACTATCAAACCATAAATTTTGGTGTGCAGAAAATATGAATTTCTATATTTTTCTATAACTAAACTTAACTTCTACCAGGAGCCCCATTCTGCTGGTGGTGGTGTTTATTATTACTAGTCTATTCAAGGTATGCAAGTCAAATCAGGGTATCCAGTCTCTTTTCACCCCATGGATAAATCTGAACACTGGTGGAATGGGAAGGAACAATCACCTCTTGACCTTCAATTGTCATCTGTTCATAGTGGCATCCACTGGGATACCACAGGTTTGGTCTAGGGACTAGACCACGTCCTACAGATGCTGCTGTGTGTACCTCAATCCCAGCTACAAGGTCTATTCAAGTCTACAATTTTGTAAGTTACATCTGGGAAAATACTCTGCTTCTTCCCCAGTCACATGGAAGACACAGTACCCTTTGAGGTTGTCCCATCATCACCTTATTAGACATTGAAAACAGTATGTCTATCATTCCATCACCACACTATGCTGGTCACACAGGAAGGTCTGCAAATCTCACTGCTTCCTCAGATACCCCCAAGAGGGTACTGTGCAAACCCACTCTTGAATTCCCCTGCTTATCCTCCCCTTCTCCTGACAGATCATGGGGAGAATGGCAGGATATAAGCCCTTCTCAAGGGTCCACCTGCGTTAAACTCTACTGTCTCCTCTCCCTCCCAAAGAAGCTTCATTTCCTCTAGGCTGGGACAAAAGGCCACTGACTGATCACTTAGTCTCCCAAATCTATTATTTTTGTCAGGACCTTAGCATTTCAAATTCAAAGACAAGAATTCAGGTTTTATTCAACTGTAACATCCCTTCCCTGAAGGAGTAAGTTCAGGAATGTTCTGGCTGCCATTTGGGTGAGAGTAGGGGTGGGGTCACAGAATAACAGGAATTGCCACGAGTATACAAAACCGGGTTTTTTGTTGTTTTTTTTTGAGTTAGAGTCTCACTCTGTCACCCAGACTGGAATGCAGTGGCCGCTCCCGGCCACCGCAGCCTCGACCTGCTGGGCTCCAGCGATCCTTCCGCCTCAGCCTTCCGAGTAGCTGGAACTATAGGTGCGCGCTACCACGCCCGGCTAATTTTTTGATTTATTGTAGAGATGAGGTCTCGCTGAGTTGCCCAGGCGGGTCTCGAACCCACGGGCTCAGGCAATCCACTCACCTCAGCCTCCCAAAAGTGCGGGATTACAGGCTGAGCCGCCAAGCCCGGCTCAAAACAGTTTTAATATAGTATATCAAGTATTATTCTAGTGTATTTCCATTAAGAATATTTTACATTGACTAATTTATATCTTTACTGCTTCCAAAACATGAATTTGGGATAACTTAATATAAAAATATAGATACAATGTCCAACGAATATGAGACCAAAAGAGAAACAAAGGACTGAGTACTATTATCTAATTCTCAGAAGAATAATTTTAATATAATCATCATTATCATCATCACCATTTCTGAGTACCTACTATAGGACAGACTCTGTGCTAAGTACTTTGTGTTTATATTAACATGCAAGTAAGAATTTATTGCATTCTTACAACAACCCTTGCTTAGTAGGTATTCGTAGCCCATCATATCTAAGGATACACTGAATCTCAGAAAAGTTTTTTAGCTTAAAGATCCTTTCAACAGAACAATGATAGTGTGGTGAATACTTGATATACCACCTGGATCCCTCTTCTGCTGATGGCAGACAGCCTCAGCTACAGACAAAGTTGCCTAGATAAAGTCCACGCCCCCTTCTCGGAACAGTGCCTCCCATGGCTGACCAAGGTGGTATGGGGGAATAAGGTCTTGCTGTCTTGACTCAGACAACTCCAGATCACTCTGAAGGGTCACACTATCTCCAGAAAACTCCTCATGGATTACCCAGGGTTGACTGCAATGCAACTTCTCTTTGCTCACTCTTATTCCCTTCTCTCTCTTCCATGAACGTTGAGCTCAAAAGCACTACTTTAGAAACATCTTGCCTGTTAAACTCTCAGAGTCTGTTTCCTGGGGAAACCCAACCTGTAGCAGAGAGAATGAGGATTAAACCTCAAATATGTTTTACTTCAAATCTTACCCTCCTAGTCACTGTGCTATGTACTGTGGATATGGAATAGTAAGCATATATTTAATATATGGAGGGGAGTCACAGTAACAAAGCCGTGACAGCTCTGGCCCTAACAGCTACTGTACAGCTTTGATCAAGAAACTGTATCCTAATTTAAGAGTTACATTCCCTTCTGACCTGACCATCTATCTGTTATTCCTGTGTCAAACTGCTTCTTAATAACTTATCAAAAGGAGTAATTTTCTTTCCTTCATCATAATCATAGCAATGACAGTTTACTTTTGCCAAGTAAGAGTAGAAGCAGCCGGGCTCAGTGGCTCAGCCTGTAATCCCGCGCCTTTGGGAGGCTGAGGTGAGTGGATTGCCTGAGCCCGCGGGTTCGAGACCGCCTGGGCAGCGAGACCTCATCTCTACAATAAAAATCAAAAAATCAGCTGGGCGTGGTAGCGCGCGCCTGTAATTCCGGCTACTTGGAAGGCTGAGGCGGAAGGATCGCCAGAGCCCAGCAGGTCGAGGCTGCGGTGGCCGGGAGCGGCCACTGCACTCCAGTCTGGGCGACAGAGTGAGACTCCAACTCAAAAAAAAAAAAAAAAAAAGAGTAGAAGCAATAAGTCATTATTTAAAGATATTGGTTTTAGATGAAGGCTTGGTTGACTGATGAAGAAGAGTCAAGTGATTCGCCCAAGTATCAGATTCAAGGTATTCATCCTCCAAGACTCTCCATCTTCCTGGCATGACAGAGCTCAGGAGCTTGGGATTCCAAGTCCTCACTCAGTTGCCAAGGGTCAGAGGTGCTATATCCAGAAAGGGTAGATCTCACATTCATGTTGTGGCACCAGGTCAGATAATCAGAGCACCTGAACTTTCACAAGCCTATGTGGCTGTCTTTCTCAGAAAAGGCATGCAGCTTGGTCTACGTTTGTCTCATTTCTAGTCCCATGTTAGGAGACAAAGCTGAATTCCAATGAATGACTTGTGAGTTACTTTGTGAATTGCTTTGTGAATTTGGGCCATGAAGGCAGCCAAAGCAGATAATTCTTGCCTGTTAAGTGGATTTATCACATGTTCATTGTGTAATTACTTTTTTAAAAAATCCATTTTCCCCACTTTATTGTCATGAAGATACAAAGGGGACATTTTGGATAAAGAAATCATTGCCTAGGCAAAGAGATAACAACTGCTCCTCTTGTAAAGTTGAGCTCTTTATATCCATTAAGTGGTTCAAAGAAAGGATCAGTAACTCCTTGGTTGCTAACTCCTTGCCTCTTTACTTAGAGCAAAATAGTGTCAATCATATGAAGAGGTGGCTAAATAGATGGCATTATTGGAAGGACACTGAGGAAACCTCATCTAGAAAAGATTTATCAAGCATTTGTCACAATGCCTGAAATTCTGCCCTTAGCAAAGCACTCTTTTGGGCTGGGTTTTTAAATTTTTCTGCTATTTAGCCAGTGAAAATGTCATCAATGCAGGGGGTGGGATTAACACCTTAATCTACCTGCAGTTAGTACTTAAAGAATTGGAATGAACAAGAACATGCAAGAGAGAAGAGTACAGAATAAGCATGCAGAATAACCCATAGGAGCAATATATATTTCATATAGTCTCCTTGTCACAGATGAGACAATGCCATTTGTAGAGTAGCACTTCTTAAAGTTTGCTTCCAGATGACAGGTGCCCAGAATCTAATATGCTGTCCTCAGTTATAGATTTCCAAGGTAAAATAAATTTGGGAACCTCTAGATTAAACAAGTTTAAGGGGTTTCTATCCTCCAGGGTTCCTTAGTGCCAATATACATTGTGAATCAAGAGTTGGAGGGAAGGAAAGAATATACAGGGACCACAGATTCATATGGTACATATTCCAGGATTAATTTCTTTAGAAATGCTTCTCTAGAGAGATTCAGTGGCTCATCCATAGAAGATGTGAAACTAGAACCTGGCTTTTTTTTTTACTCTTAGTCTAATTATTTTTCTACTGTATTGTGCTCTAATCCCATTATTTTGCTTTGGGCAAGTCCAGGACACAAAAAGAAGAGCTCAGAAATTCAGAGACAGGTAGAGATTACTCCGTACAAAACAAAACAATAAAAACTACACCAGCATGAGCATGAATGCACTGCTCACTCTCTTCAAGTATTTGATGATGAAGTATTTGTAGCAGCCAGAAGAAAAGGGTAGTTTCCTTCCACTGCTTCTGCTTTCCTACCTCATTCCTCCACAGTGGCCTACTGAAAGACAAGAGCACTGCCTGGATGAAAAACAGGAAGTGGATGAATCCGGACAAGAATACTCGAGGCTCTCCTACCTAAAGGATATACATTACCTCCTAAACTCACTCAAAGGAGTTCAGGCCAAGACACAGATTTTTGTGCTCCTCACGGGAGAACATCAGCATTCAAGGGAGCATCTGAGAAGCAAGAGAAATATGAAAGACAGGCAACCTAAGGATGGAATAACTTGTATCGGATGAAGCAGAACTAATGGAACAGAATAACAGATTAAAATATACATTATAATGTCAGAAGTATTAGAAAGAAAGCCTATCATAAATATGAAACAAGAAAAGGTAGATAATCAATTTGAATTTGATATTAACATATGTTATTAATATAGACAGCTCAATGTATGGGTTGGCAACATAACTCAAACTAGCAACATAAAATTGAACTGATCTACTGGAAGACAGAAAATGGGTGTGTAGGGAAAAATTAGAAAATAAAAACAAATGAAACAAAAGAAAGCGTAGCAAATAGAAAACATGAAACCACATGTCCAAAATTAAAAACAATAATTGTTATACTTGTAAATGACTTGGTCTTACCAATGAAAGGAGTCTTAGGTTGAATTTTTAAAGGATTTATTGTCTGTAAAAGGCATTTCAAAACACAAATGACAAAGAAAGTTGAAAATAAAAATATATATACTAATTAGCTATAAATCAAAAAAGAGCCAAAATATGTATTTTTATATCAGTCAAAATAAAATTAATATGAAAAAATATCATAAGGAACAAAGACAATCATTAAATCATGGTTGAGAAATAATATAACAAGAATAATCATGAATAAATATATACTTGTCTCAGTCAGTTCAGGTTGCTATAACAAAATACCATAAACTGGGTGGCTAATAAACAACAGATATTTGTTTCTCACAGTTCTGGAGGTTGGGAAGCTACAGATCAAATCAATGACAGATTCAGAGCTTGGTGAGGACCTGTGTCTTGATTCATAGATGGCGGTCATTTTGCTATATCCTCACATTGTGAAAAGAGAAAGGAAACTCTCTCAAGCCTCTTTTATAATGGCATTATTCCTATTTGTGAGGGCTTTGCCCTAATAGCCTCAGTACCTCCCCTAAGTTCCACTTCCTAATACCATCACCTTAGAGGTTAGGTGAATTTTGAGGAGGACAAAATACTCAGCCTACTCAATAATATAACCTCAAAATAGATAAAACAACAACTGATTAAATTATAGGGAGGACTATGTAAATAGCCCCTCTCAGTAGTTGCTAGATTAAAGATTAAAAAGATATAAATGAATTTGACCTAAATGTATGAACTTCATAGCCAATAAGCAATGAATAAACTTTCATTAGGAGCATAGATAAAAATTCACAGAAATTGGTCATGTAGAAAGTCACAAAGAAAATGTAAATAAATTCTGAAGACGGGTCTCATATACAATGTGTTCTTTGCTTACAATGCCATAAAATAAAACACTCATAACAAAATTATATCTTAAAAATATTTTGGCCTAGAATTCTAAATATATATTGTTAAATAATCCATAGGATAAAGTGAAAATTACAGGAGAAATTATGAGGTACATGAAAGCATTAAGTGCCAAAGTGAAAAACTAAAATAAAAAATAAAAGTCAAAATGTATTGCTATATGAGATTTAGTCTTGATTATACCTATACAGATAACTAGAGGAAATAAAGATAAATGAGGATCATTTATCTTAAAAGTCTAGAAAAAGCATCAGCAGAATAAACTCAGAAGAACAAGAAGAAAATATTAAAGACAAGACTAAAAGCAATTAAATAAAGAACAATCACAAAATAGTAAAGGTAATTAGCAAATCCTCAAAATAGTCCTATGAAAAAGATTAATAAAAGAGATAAAATTCTGGTAAGATTGACCTAGAAAAGAAGAAAGAGAGAGAGTGGCAGCAAATAAGCAAAATTCAGAAATGAAAAAAGGAAGCAGAATAATGTTTTTGGAAAATGAATGCTAGACATGTTGAAGTCATAGTAGAAATGAAAAAAAATTCTATAAAATTATAAAATACCAACATTAGCATAAGAAGACACAAAGCACATAGAATTGCTAATAAAGAACCTGAAATCAGTCATCAGAATCTTCCCTCTACCATCTCTCCTCCACTATAAAAGTCTAATGAATGATTTTATAAGCATGCAGTAGCAAAGCAAATATCTTTATCTTACACAAGTTGTTATGAAAGTAGAAAAAGGAAGTTACCTATGTCATTTTTACGAAACTAGTAATGTTTTTATGGTATAACCAAGAAAAGGCTGTAAAAAAGAAAAAAAATTTGTAGCCAGTTCTACTTACACAAGTAGATGTCAAAACTTAAATAAAGCATTAGTCAACTAAAACCAACAGTGTATTACTTGTAACATCATGATTAAATATAATTTATTCTTCTGAGTTTAATGTCAAAAAATATATCAACTTACTACATTAATTAGCCAAAAGAGAAAAATTACAGCAGAAAATTTATATTGTTCAGTTATTTATGATTTAAGATAACTAAACCGAAGAAAGATAAGACTAACCTTAATCTGATAAGGGGCATCCAAAGTCTCACAAAAGCAACAACAAGCCACACAAAACTGAGAAACATTACGATCCTTCCTTTTAAGTCCATAGAGAAGACAGCAATGTCTGCTATCATAGTTACAGCTCAAACTAGTATTGCTGGTTCCTGATCAAGTCTTGTCAGGAGAAATAAATGATAGAAGCCTTGGGAGGGAATAGACAAAAATATTATTTGCAGATGATTTGATTATTTATATAGAAAACCCAAGAGAATATTCAAAGTATTAGAACTAATCAGAAAGTGTATTCAGGTTTCTGGATGCAAAATTAATATATGAAAATCAAAAGCTTCCCTTTACATAAGCAATAACTAAGTAGAAAATGTATTAAAAAGATTCATTATTGTACAGTAATGAATCTAGGAATTAACCTAAGCATAATTCACAAAGCTTTATGATTTAAAAAATCTGAATAAAGGGAAATGTGAAATATTCATCAATGGGATAATTTCACATTATAAAATTATCAATTTAATCTAGATTCATAACAAATTTAATTAAATTCTAATCAAAATTTTGAAAAAATAGAGAAAAATAATATATTTGAAATTTATATGGAAAAATAAATATTTACAATTAGCTAAGAAATTTTTGAAAAAGACCAAGAAGCAGAGCATCACCCTATTGGATATTAGAGCAACTACACAATATTACTATTATATAAGATTTGTATTGCTGCAAGAAGAAAAAAAGATGGTCTTAAAAGAATGGAGATCTCAGAAATAGAGCCATATTTATATGGAAACTGCCTGTATGATAGAAATGGTATCAAAGATCAGTGGAGAACAGATTAACTATTTAGTAAATAGAATTGGAATAATTGGCTCACCTTATAGACCAACATGAAGTTGGTTCACTACTTTAGAGTACACACAAACACAAGCTTTATGTGGAGTGAAAACCTAAATAATAAATGCAAAATAGTAAAGTTAGTAGAAGAAAATAGTGGAGAATATCCAGCAAAACAAAGAGCATAGTCTTGAAGGGAGAAATTGTCAAATGAACTGACTATGCTGAAATTGAGGAGTTTTGTTCACATCATAGATATATTTAACAGATGGCTGATGAAAGAATCTTACATTGTTTATCACCAATGCAGAATTATGCATTAGATAGCAAATAAGATTCTCCCCCACCAAAAAGAAAACTCTATAGAAAAATGGGTAAAATGCACATTTGTTTTGTAAAAAGATGCTCAACTTCATTAATAATCAAAGTGTAAAAATGTCACATTACACCCACTAAACTGACAAAAATTAGAATATAGAAAACAGAACACCTTATACATTTCTGGAGGGAGTATTAACTAGTGCAGACACAATTGGGAGAGAGACTTTCATTTATTCAGTAAAAGGTTTTACTGCATGCCTATTAGGAAAACAGCCTTCTTTTTTAGCATTATGAAGGTAGCACTAAAAAAGACAAACAAGAATACTACTAAGTTCTGTACTCTCCAATATAGAAACTACTAACCCTCTGTGACTATGGAGCATGTGAAATATGATTAGTCAGAATTGAGACATTCTGTAAGTATAAAATATACATGGAAAACCTAATACAGTATAATTTACTCTGGAAATATCTCATTAATCATGTTTTATATTGATATTGTTTGTAATATTTTAGGTATGTTATGCTAAATAGAATATATTACCTCTGTGCCTTTTTACTTTCTTAATGTGGTACCAGAAAATATAAAATTGTATCTGTGGCTTGCATTCTCTTTCTCTTGAACAGTGCTGCTGTAGAAGATGTTTATCTCAGGGCTGTGCCACCTTGGTGTTCATCGGTAAGGAAATGGAGAAGGAAATGGGAAATAGACATAGGATGCAATGAGCTGGAGTTACAAAAAAACATAAGTGGAAAAAAAACATAAAATAGAATGAAATGGATAGCCTCAAACTATTATGTAGATGTTTAAAATTCATACACAAAGCAGTGTTATATACTACAAATCTTTGTTACATCTATAAAACAATACTATATATACTACTATATGTGAATAAACACATGGAAGATGGGTTGAATTCAAGCATGGTTGCTTATGGAATGGTGTGGCTATTAGGTTTGAGAATAATAAAGAAAAAAATAAATCACAAATAAAATAAAGAGAACAGAATCTTGTGTAGGTCAATGCTGATAGTCTGCCATGTATTCTATGCAATAAACCAACATTATTCTAAGCACTTGAGATTTAAAAAGAAAATTAAAAATCGCAAAGACTGATTAAATGTATTTGTGGACTGATGGATTATTGGAAATTAGTTGAATTCACCAATATTTAGTATGCAAAAGTTACATGCCCTCCATGTGCCCAGAATACATGGTATCTATTGGATGATTTCCAAACTCAGTATGTTTCCAGTCTGCCTGAGTCAAAAAAATACACACACACACACACACACACACATACACACACACATCCCTCATGAAATGCAGAAGGCAATGTGAGACTGAATTTAGTTACCAAGTATGTGATGCAAGAAAAAAAAATAAGATGTGTAAAGAAGATAACAGAGAGATGGGTGAGAGCAAGAAGATTTGGGAAGGTGGTAGAATTTGAACTTGACTCAAAGTATAAGTGGTGCTTGGGTTGACGAAGAAAAAGAGGCATTCCAACAGATGGTTTATCTGCAAGGATGAGGGCAGGGCTTGTTGCACCTGAGAGAAATGGAAAAATACTGTCCTACACTTAAGAAAGTAAGGTCAAGGTAAGTGACTTGCCCAAAATATTACTGTTAGTCCAACTGTAAATACAAATGTTCCAATACCTCTTCTTATCACTGGATCTTGCACCATCCACATCACATAAATTGTTTCAGTTTACAAATGTGCTGAAAACTGAATAGAATGAGACAATGCAATTTTCAAGAGTACTCTGCTTAATACCAGGTCAGAGTTTATGCAGTGAAGGAATCTGGCTTGCTAAGCGATAAGGATATTTCACAATTTGCATTTCAAGATATGGTATAGATCTTTACTAAAGCAGGGAAAGCAAAGCAGGGAACTGAACAGTACTTAGTGAGACATTCGAGTCCATGCACAATCTGCCCCGATTTACCTTTTGGAAAAAAAAACTTTTTCCATTTTGTTTCATGCTCAGACTTTGGCCAAACCAAGTACTTTATCATCTTCATGTGTTTTTATATCCGGCACTTTTTCTACCAAGGGACTTCAATAGCACTCTTTCTGCATTTGAAAGACCTTCAACTCCATTTCCACCTGACAAAATTCAATCTACATCAAGACTATGTGTAAATTCTATTCCTTCCATAAACACATTATGTGAGGCCCAGGCAGAAGGAAATGCTCCCTTTGCTGAGCTCTCAAAACATTAAACAATTCTATAATTCTCTGGTCACATTGGCCTATAGGAATCCTACTGTTAGAATGAATTAAGACCAAGACTGTCTGACTAAGAAAATATGATTGCTATTACTAGGAGTATAACAAATTAGCCCATACTCTGAGTCCCATTGGCCAAAATGAATCCGATACAAATGATAGCTTGCACCTTTCCATAGATTTACAAACCCACATTCACCTAAGTATTTTCATGTTTGCATATTGACCTCCAGAATTTGTCCATATACATGTCTACTTTGCATACATCTCATCAAAGAGCACACATAATTCTTTGTCCTGACTTTTTTCATGTACATATCATGTTTTTCTTATTTCCATATTATTCCATAGTTATTTTAATGTCTCTATAATTCATTGTTATGTCATCACTTTCAAAGAATTCCTAATAGCATTTTTTCCTTTCCTCCTCTTCTTATCCCCAAGCCCTATAACAAAATATCCACATTAATATCATATAGACTAAAAGAAACAAGTTTTAAATGGTGTTCATGTTAGTTTTCTACAAGCATTCATTGTTCCATGTCATAATTACTAGAACAAGGAATCAAGATTATATATCCTTTGCTATTTCATAAATGGCTCCACTTATCAAAAAGGCCAAATAAATAAAGCAAAGTTCCTTCACAGAAACTCAATAACTCATATAGAAATCTGGAAATGAACAGCCCTATATGTCTTCACACATCTGTATTTTCAGTAAGGATACCCTTGGAAGGCAAACTCCCCATCCTTGGCGCTCTCTAGGGCCTTCCACAGACAAATTCAGTTTATTTGGACAGAATTCTACTTCTTAATTCTCCACTTGGAGAAGATGGACCATTAGCTCCTTTACATTGGCTAAATTATCAATTACCAGCAGGTAAACAGCCTATTACTGCAACACCACTCCGAGCTTATTATGAGTGTGTCATTTGCAAAGGTGGAGCCCTTCCTAGAGAAATCTCTGTTTTATTAGCATAAAGAGGTCTAAAGAGCATTGACTGGGGCCAGGAGGCCCTCCATGGTCCCCAGGGATCGCTGTTGATTTATGAGCTCCCACACATTCACCTACGACATCACAATTCATTCTTGTGTAAAATACTCTATTATTTCCCCACCCAAGAGTAAGGTCAGAAAATATCAAATGGAATACAATTTCTTAAACAAGGTAGGGAGAATAACTAGTTTTATTTTAAAAATCCCAAAGTCAAAACCAATTAAACTGAAAAACAAATCTGGAGAGAAGTGACCCAATGAACAAAAGCAAGTGGGAAAAGTCAGCACACGTTTTGAAAGTGTCAGTCCCCAAGTCCCTGGAGGCCAGGCCACAAGCATGGACAAAGCCATCTGGCAGCTCAGTGAGGAGGAAAGAGCATGAACTTTAAAAGCAGAAGACCAAGGTGCTAAATGTTGTCTCTCCATTTTGAAGCCATATGACGTTATACAAATTCTTTAACCTCTAAGAACCTTATCTAAAATTTCTGCATGGCTTCACATGGTCGTTGTGAGGACTGAATTAAAGCATCTATCTGCTGGCAAAGAAGTAGGCATTTATACTTCCAGTTTGTTGATCCATCCCTCACCCACCCCATCAATGCATTTACCCTTCACATTATTGCTCTCCTCAATTAGGCAACAGGCAAACCCTGCCAGCTTGCAGTCTTCTGGTCTGTGAGACTTCTGTCCTTAACATGTCCAAGTACATTTCTACTTGCATCCATTTTACGGAAACTTTAAAGTCTAGTCTTCCATCTGAGTTTTTGCAGGGACATAAAACCATTTCTTTGTGCCACCTATGTCTTTACGTTTTGGTATGAACAAAGACTTTGAATCAACCTCACAATTATTGTGTACATTTGTTTTACTATTTCTTTTTTTATTGTCTTTTTTTGAGTGGCAAAATTACCTGAACTATATATAATACAGTCAAAATTATATCTATATTGTCTGTTGTTGTTTGTCTGTTGTTGCACTCAGAAAGAAATACTGTTTTGTGGGAAGCAAATAATTTTCTCTTTTATGAAAGAGAACTGCTTGTTCAAGCACTTGAAACGTATCTCCAATTAGGATTTCCTTTCCTTACACGTTTCCATTTCAGAATGTAAGCACCTTTGGTTTAATTGTTGCCAGCAGGCCACTCTTATGTGCTGTGTAGTATGTAAGAATGAAGCAAGTGAAAGTCTGTATTTTCCCCATTCATTCTCCCTGTACAGAAGAAAAGAGGAAACGAACTAATACTTGTGAGGGAAGAAGTAAAACTTTCACTTCTTTTTTTTATTTCTAATTTTAAAGATGTGGGGTACATTCAGGGTTAGATATACAAATGTTCATGATTCAGGTACCCCTACTGATGAGGTGTGCCCCCCTGCCCCAGCAGATTCCCACTGGTATCAATCCTTTTCTTATAGCATTACAATAATTGTTCAAGGTCCGCTTATGAGTGAGAATATGTGATACTCAGTTCTTTGTTTCTGTGATAGATCACTCAGTATTATAGGCTCTAAGTCCATCAAAGTTGCTGTGAAGTTCATAATTCTGTCCTTCTTTATGGCTATGTAATATTCCACCGTACATATGTACCACATTTTTTTATCCAGTCCTCTTTCGATGGGCAACATGGTTGGTTCCATGTTTTTGCTATCACGAATAATGCTGCAATAAACATGCGTGTGAAGGTATCTTTTTGTAAAGTGATTTGAGTTCCTCCAGATATATTCCCAGTAGGGGAATTGCGGGGTTGTTTGAAAGGTCGATTTTTAGATCTTTTAGGAATTGCCAAACTGTTTTCCACAGAGGTTGTATTAGTTTACACTCCCACCAGCAGTGTAGAAGTGTTTCCGTTTCACCGCATCCTCTCCAGCATCTGTTGTTTTTTGAGTTATTGATGATGGCCATTCTAACTGGAGTTAAGTGGTATCTCAGTGTGGTTTTAATTTGCATTTCTTTGATGACTAGTGAGGCTTCTTGATATAAAAGCTTTAATATTCCTCCTCTCTACTTCAGAATAACTTCTGTGTAGGTTCCTATCTTCTCATCCATCACTCTTTTCCAGAGAAATAGTCATTTCTTCTCTATATCAAAATAAATACTATTCCCTGTTCCCTGACTCTGTTTCTTCCAAGCTATTATGGGACGATTTTTCTAAAATTGTTTACAAGTATTTGTGCACAAGATAGAAGATCCGTTCCAACGGTGACATTAAATGACTCCATGGTCTTGCATCTTCAATTATCTCTCTCCATTTAGTATCTTAAATTTCTTTACTTCACTGACACATTGCTCTCTGATGTTCTCAAATCTGTGCCTTTAGATGGACAAAACTACAATATGGTCAGGGGCACGCTGGGCCTGAGGTTCCCCAGTAGATGCCACCTTAAACGGAGACTTTCTTGCTTTAGTCATCAGACTTCCTTAGTCAGGTAACAGTCCAGGTCCCTTGGGCACTCGAAGAAAGGCAGAATGGCCCCACCTGACCCTACCCCAAATTTATTTGGAGTGGTTAAAAAAAAGTATTAAACTATTATTCTTTAAGACTGGCCAGGAATCCATGGCTCCAACAGCACTGCCTGATATCCCACCTCCCACCCCCACCACCACTTTTTCTCTATGGCTCCTAGTGGAGAAGAGAAGTAGCATTTCCATTTGCCTAATTTTTACTCAGATATTTCCTATCTCACTGTAAACCCTCTCATTTACAGACAGAAGAATCTGCTTCTAGTTTTACCACATCCACATGCCAAGCCATGAGTATCCAATAAACGTGGCTTCAGGTACAGGAGTCCTTTTCTTAACAATACACTTGTATCTCTGACTTCACAAAACTTGAATTCCTGCTGTGTTCCTCCCTTTTTCAATCCTCACTCCCTCAGACTTCATGATGAAATTTCCCCCCTTACTTTGACCTTCAGTTTCCAGCTCCTGGTTTTTCTCATTCCTAGCTGCCCTATTAGATCATCTTGACTGACTTTTCTTCAGGAATCTGCCACCAGAGGTCATTCTAGAGCAAGCAGTTCTGGCCTCAGTTTCTCTTATTAATTATTCAATAGGTCAATAATTATTTATTGAGCACCTACCCTGCTCCAGGCACTGTTCTGGGTGCTAGAAATGCAGAGATGAATAAGACAAACCTGGTCCCTACACTTAAATTGCATGGCAGTCTCATGAGTGGATGGGAGAGGTGAGTGGTGACCATCTATGAAGTCCTTCTCCAGGAGGAGTGGGCTGAGGGAGGAATCAGACACTCTCTATCTTGAAATGGACTTGTATCTGAAAAACTATCCTACATGGTCTCTACCACCTTCCTCATCATCCAATTTCTCCTTAATCCCCTCTAGACTGGTTTGTATCCCCCATGGAATTCATACTTCTTAGGTCACCAAAGACCTACCACCATGTTCAATATTTTTTATTGGTCATTTGCTCAGTGCAAAGGACATCTGCATTTCAGTTAGTCATGAAGACCACAAAGCACAAGGACCTTTTATTGTTCCTCCATCTTTCCCCCTTTGATTATGAGCCACTGAAACTTAGTAATCATTCTTTGTAATTTTTCTCACTTCTGTGCCTTTTCTCCCAGTTCCCTTAGACTGTTGTACTACCATCCTGACCAGCATCCCTAACTCCAGGATTGTTTTTTCCAAATTATCCTCCACACATCCTAAAACACAGCTTTCATTGCCATACCTTAGTCTAAATTCTTCAATGGTTTTCTATTGCCTACAGTAAGAGTCTCCAATGTGTGGCTTATTAAACATGTAAACAAAGGTTTGCAAAAGAAATATACTAAATTATTTTTTTCGCTAGTTTCTGAAGGTCAGATGGCTTTGGTGGGTCAGAAAGTCCAAAAGAAGGATGAAAGTGATTACCTAGTGGTTAAGCTCATAGGCTCAAGACTATCCTCCACTACTTTGGGAATCCAACAAAGCTAATTTACCTGTATGTGCCTCAGCTTTCTCATCTATACAATGAAGATAATGATACTTTCTTCACAATATAATTGTAAAAACAAAATTAGGTCATTTATGATAAGTGTTTTGCACAGAGCCTAGTACAAAAATAATACTCAAAAACACAGTAATTGAAAATATTAGCAGATGTTCTGATAGTCTTAAGATTGGGTGGTTAGTGGTGCTGGATATGGGATAGAGGTAGAAACATCGTCCAGGTCTCCAAGTAGTTGTAGTCAAAGTTTGTGAGAATCTAGCAAGCCTGATCACTAAGCTAAGAAGCTGCTCTAACCCTTGCTGTCTGAACTCTGCATTGCTGGTCATCAGCCCACCCCTCAGGAAGGCAGGAGCGCGTTCTCCAATTCTTCAGCTCACTCTTTCCCCCCTCTTTTCCAAGAGGACAAATCTCCCTTTCCTTCCAGTCATGCCTCATTTTAATTCTTCCATTTTCTTCTCTCTTCTTCTAAAAAATTCCACATTTGCCTCATTCTTCCTCCAACTATTCCTGAAAAACAAAATGAGACTGCAGCTGGCATATGATAGACTCTGCCTGACTTCTGCGTAAAGGTAAATCCCATTTACATGAAACCTTATAGTGTTACCAATATGGGTAATCAGAAGAGTTCGGGCAGTTAGAAGCAGCTCCCTGTTAGGAAAAGGAAGAGAAACACAATATGCAATAATGAAAGCAGCCATGCCAATCTAGTCTAAGAAATATTGACATAGCAGTCAGATGTGCCAACAGGCGAGATTGTGCCCTTTCCATCTTCCTCTGTCCTCACATTGTCTCAGGCATTGCAGTGGTTATGCAGCTATGTGTCTGTCTCCATTACACAAGAAATGTTTCACGAGTCATGGCCATGCCTTTCTCCTCTTCATATCTCTAGCTCAGTGTATGATGCCTGGCATATCACGAGATGAGGGAAACCAGGGAGGAAAAAGAAAGGGAGAAAGGAGAAGAGAAAAGAAGAAGTGAGGGAGCAAGGAGGGATATGGAGAAAATAAAACAGCCTGCAGAGTAGCAAAGTCAGATAAGGGTTCTAATTCTTAGCTGTGTAAACATGGACAAGTGGCAACCTCTGTAACCCTCACTTGGCTCATCTGTAAAATGGAGATAAGTTAATGCTTACCTCAAAGAACTACCATGCAATTTTTAAAAGATTAATATATCTAAAGTAATAGATACAAAGCCTGGGGTATAATAAGTGATTGATAAGTAATAACAATTACTATTACAAATAAAATTATTTCAAAAGAAGGAATGAAGTCACTGCATATGTCACAATAAAATGAGAAGATCTCAGCCTGGCCCTCTCAAATCTGTCCTCCGGTTTGGCTAGCCCTTTCCGGACCTTTGTCATTGGAAAGCCACTTTGCTTACATAGCTTTCACTTAAATAGGGCTCTAAATCAAACTGTCCTCTGCCACCATTCTTTCCTGGGCTTCTGATTATAATCATGCTGCCTGCTATTAGTACAGGGATGTTTAAAACTCCTACAAAACAAGAGCTAATTGCTGATCTGCTTAATTAAAGTGAGCCTTTTGTTGTCACATTTACAAAGATAAATGAAATAATCAGCTCTGGACTAATGAGAGATAATTAGATTATGCAGCCCCAATAAATAAAGACCAAAATGCTCCCAATTGTCCCTGTATGTCACAGAGAAGGTCTATAGTGAGCTTAAAGAAGTGCGTGTTGGTGATATTTTAACCACACTGAATGATTATAGAATCCAGGTCCCCAACTCAACTTTATTATTCAGATTTGCAACAATCAACAGAGAACTGATAAGTGCCTTCCTGACTGGAACCCTATCAGTTCTCAACAATTAGACCTAAGTCATTATTTAAATAAAAATATATATAATTTAGAAATAAATATAATTTAATTTAACTCAACATCTCTGATCTAATTATTGTAGCATTGTACTAATGGCCCTTATAAAATGTAATCAAGACCCTAAACCTTGCTTTCTTGCCTCATAATTTATTAATTACTTTACTAAAAATATTGCATTAGGCAAAAACAAAAAAAACTTACTTAAGTCAGTACCTGTGGCCTAGTCTTGAAAGGTTAGCTCTGATTCCCTAAAATACACAGACAGAGAGAGAAGGAGAGAAAGAATGAGAAATAGAGATATCTTAAGTCCCTATAGCCAAAGAAGACCAAAGCTCTTCAACACATAAATTGATTGATATGAAGGTGAGGATAAAATTTTTATTTTGCTCAGATAAAATAAAAACAGACTGCCCAAGACTGATAACATATCAAAAGAAAATCAAGTGACAGAGATTACCATGCTTGGAAAAATATCTGCTAAAATAGTAGTTTCCAAACTTTTGATTGTACTGTGTGTGTGTGTGTGTGTGTGTGTGTGTGTGTGTGTGTGTGTGTGTATGTGTGTGTGTGTATACAGAGAGTGGGTCATGCAATGGTTTAACAGGGATATATTCTGGGAAATGCATCATTAAGTTTTTTGTCATTGTGCAAACAACATAGGGTGTACTTACATCTAGATGATTTAAATCTAGTAACAAATCCAGATACCCTACTACATACCTAGGCTATGTGGTAATGCCTACTGCTCCTAGACCACACACGTGTACAGCATGTTACTGTACTGAGTACTGTAAGTAATTGCAACACAATTGTAAATAATGTATATATAAACAAAGAAAAGGCACAGTAAAAATATGATATTATGGGACTCTTGTACATGCAGTTCATCATTACATGACTATGTATAAAATGTATATATATATAATACTCTATATTCTTCCTTAAATATATATGGAGTATCTATTTTACTAACTAACAATTGGAAAAGTAAAGTCTATTCTCAGTACAATCTTACAATAAAGAGCAGGTCTTTAAATTGAATACAAATATGTTTATAAATAAAATTCAATATTGTCCTTTATTCTTCAATTACTCCTCACCAATAGAAAATCCATCTTGGACAGGCACCTTCCAAAGATCAGAGTTTGGCGACCACAGAGCTAGCTATTCTCTTCCTGATATCATAACAACTCCCTAAAGCTCAGGAGTTGATGATTTTTAAAGTCAATATTCTAAGTCATTTTGTAGAATTAAAGGTTGATTTGGAAACAGAATAAAGAGACCAAAGCCTTCAAGTCCCACGAATCCACAGCAGCCCCTTCTTGTCCACCTCGTAGCTGACTGGGGCTGGGGCTGTGACCTTTGATGAGCAGAGCCAGCATCCAGCAAGAAGCCACCTGAGCAGTGTGGGATTATAGACACTCCTGGCAATGAGACCATGCTAATTCTTTTTAAGAAACTGGGAAATTTTAGTTCCAGTCAGCTTTTCAAAATATTTCCTGAGGCATGCTCTACATAAATGCTAATTTTTTGAGAAGCAGTCCTTTACAAAAGGAGGATGCTTACCATGGTGTGGGGGAAAAAGCCAGAATACCTGGCCCCATTTTCAATTCTACCCCAATCATGGTCAATCATTCTTTGACTCTTAGTTCCTCATAACATAAAGGCAGCACCTACCTTACAGGAGGATGAACAGGCAAACCAAGAGTTAGAGAACAGCACAATGCTGTAAGACTAGAATTTTTGATTCTGGTCTTAAGTTACTGGATCTAGAATCTAAGTAATGTGCTTGATGCTATGTTGAATCTGACGTCTTAAATGTAATGTCAGCCTATGCAAAAATTCTACCCAGCAATTCTCTCACAGATCCTAAATAAGTTGGCCCTGTCCTTACTCTTGAAATAATGTATTCCTGCTGTCCCTGGAAACCAAGACATGGATACAGGGGGGGAGGGAGAGAAAGGCAGTCATAGATCAAGTGTCTCAAATGTCAATAAATGGCAAAGGAGAGTTATGGAGCACATAAGGGAAGGAGGAGGCTCAGAATATGGGGCTTGAGATGCCCTTTGACCCCACTCAGAGAGGCCCAGTAATAAATCCAGAGGTGAGGGACATCTTTAGATATTGGAGCCATCCAGGGAAGCCATAGAGAATTTTCCAGCATCATAAACAGTTTGGAAAGAAAAAGATCTAATATGGGAAGACAAGGGCAGAATGGCGAACAAGGGAAAAAGCTTTAGATAAGTTTTCTGTTATTTTGTTGCCACTGTTGTTTTATCAGAAAAATTTTATACTATTAGGCAGGGTGTTGGGTGAACCCTCCATTGAACCTTTTCCCTAAATCAGGATCTGAGATAATAAGACAGATACCACTTGCAGGACAACATTAAGCTGATTGCCACCTCAAGAATACTGACACCCAGTCACCATGGCCACACTTGAGATCCAGGAGGCTTTATTCAAAACTACAGGTCTACGCAGGCAGACTTGCCTTCCTACATGACTGGATTCCACATCAAGTACACAGTATAATTAATCAGGACAAGTAATGGCAATTTCTGTAATAAACCTGAAATCTCAATTTTTTCACATAATAAAAGGTATGTCTCTTTTATGCCTAGTTTAGTGCAGGCCGGTTAAGAGGTTGAAAGGGAGCCATTCACTTCATGCAGTTAGTGAAGGATCCAGGCTTCTTCAGTCTAGACTGCAGGATTCTCTGTTAGATACTTTACATTCAGCAAGAGAGAGTTAAGGGAGGAAGGTGGAGGAATCTAGTAAAGTACAGGCCAGGCCTGGGGATGGTGCACATCACACCCAACCATATTCCATCAGGCAGAACACACCACATGACCTCACTCAAAGCAAAAGATGTAAGACACGCGGTCTTCTTGTATGAATATGTGACATTGTCTCTGCCACACTAGGAAAGTCCATTGAAAAAGATCAGGAGGATGTAGCGAAAAGGGAACACTTCTACACTGTTGGTGGGAGAGTAAACTAGTATAGCCTCTGTGGAAAACAGTGTGGCGATCCCTAATAGTTCTAAAAATTGACCTTCCATATGACCCCGCAATCCCCCTACCGGCAATATTCCTAGAAGAACTCAAATCTCACTATAAAAAAGATACCTGCACACATGTGTTTATTGCAATATTGTTCACAATAGCAAGAACATGGAACCAACAGTGCTGCCAATCAAAAGAGGACTGGGTAAAAAAATGTGGTACATATATACAATGAAATATTATGCAGTCATAAAGAAAAACAAAATCATGAACTTCGCAGAAAACTGGGTGGACTTAGAGTCTATAATACTGAGTGATCTTTCACAGAAACAAAGAATTGAGTATTACATGTTCTCATTCATAAGTGGACCTTGAACAACTATCATAATACTATGAGAAAAAGATTGACAGTAGTGGGAAACTGCGGAGGGGATTGGAGGGGATGGAGAAGTGGGATTGGCAGTAGTAGAAATCTGCCTGGGGAAGGGGGGCACACCTCATCAACAAGGGTACCTGCATAATGAGTATTTCTATACCTAACCCTGAATTGTACCCCACAATTTTAAAATAAAAATTTTAAAGTTAAAAAAAGAAAAGAAAAAGATCAGGAGAAAAGGACATGGAAAACAACCTTGCACTTAGGTTTGGTAGGTACAGCACTTGTTAGTTAATTGGTTAATTATCTCTGTTCTACTCAATTAAAAAATATTCATTGATAAGCTACTGGATGCATGGCACTGTGAGAGCACTGAGGAGTCCCTGAGGTAGAGATGACCAAGTTCCTATAGTCAGAGAGGACCACCTACTAAGTGAAACAGGACATGGACAAGCAAATGACCTCTCTAGCCTCAAGTTTCTCATCTGCAAAATGTGGTAGCATTGTATAACCCCTAGGGTGTGTGTGAAGAGGAGATGAGATAATACATGTGAAGTGCATGGCATGCTCTACGTCTCCTCCTCCTTCTCCTCCTCCTCCTCCTTATCATCATTAGTACTACTACTATAAGGTGTCATATGTGGATATAAAGAAAAGTACCATAAGGTTCAAAGAAACTGCACCCAATAGGAGAACCAGGACTACTTTGGAAGACATTGATATTCTGAGCGGGTCTTAAAGAATAAATACAATTTTAACAGTTGTAGAGGGAGAGAAAATGCTTTCAGGTAGAGGGCAGGGAGAATAAGGACATCTGAGAAGCACAAAGCAAGGCTCTGGCCTGAACAAAGAGATAGTACCGATAACGACTGGGAGAGAAAGGGGAAGGGGGGCTTCACAGGGGAGAAAGAACAGTCAAAATATTAACGAGTAAACCAGTTGCCTGGTCAAAGATGTCCCAGGAACTGCTCAAGCTCTTTTTTCAGGTCCACCAAGCTAGGGCTGAAATAGAGAGATTTGAAGATCAGGAAGCCCTGTTAGGGGAGAGCAATGAGGAAAGAGGACAGCATATAAGACACACAAAGAGCAGCAGGGACAGATGCTGTGGAGGAGGGTGAAGGAGGGAATGGAGACCCTGGTGTACACCTGAGGCATGGAGAGAAAGGTAGGGCCAGAGACAATTGAAAATGGATTGAGAACCTCTTGAGAGTGTTGGCACTCCTGAGAGGGTTGGCACTGAGAAAAGAAAGCAAGAGCTTTTATTTCGAGCTAGGCCCATGTGGATGAACATGTCTGCAAACTTAGATAAATCAGATCACCTCTTAGAGCCTCAGCTTTCTCACCTGTAAAATGGAGGTATTAACACAATCTCAGAGGCTCATTATAGGGATTCAATTAAACCAGATAACTTGTGTTGAACACTGAGACCAGTGTCATTTATCATAAGAGCTCCCCTGATGTTAGCTATTATCCTTATTATTACTTTTACTACTGCTAATTCTCATAAGATCCAAATCCTGCCCATTTATCAGTAGGCACATGATAAATATGTGATGCATGATTGAATAAATGTTCAAAATATATTCAAACACAGATGATTAAGCTGATAGCTATAGAAATAATAATAAAAACCAAGGCCTTTTGGTGTCCCAGTTTCTGGTGAAAAAAGATTTTAAATGGATACATTTCACCAAATTTATTTATTAATTAAGAGAAATACAGTTTTTCAATTTGTAAATTAAAAGGCAATCACTTGAATTACAGACAGTGGTAACAAAATTTGAGATGTAAACGACCATCTCTAAAATTCAGTTTATTGGTTGATTATGTAAAAGCTATACATTTTTTTAAAAATGGTACTACAGCCATTATTCAAATGCACATTGAATCAAAGAAAAACTATCTCAGCATAAATCGTAAACTAAAATGCAAAGGACTAGAACCTGCTAAGACCCTTCCCCTAGAAGCACCAAAGTGAGAATAAAGGGAGTCAACATGCACAAAAATGGGAAGACATTATCATTTGTGGTTTCTAGAATTCTTTCTGGATTAAGCAATTCTGCATCTTATAGAGCTCCCTGAAATTAAATAAACTGTAGGGAATGATATCAAACGTGTTATTGAAATGGGAGTGAAAACTATCCCATGGGGTTATGAGAATTACACAAGTAAAACATATAAAGCGTTCGGCACATTTCCTGGTCCAAAGTAAGCAATTGTTAAATGTTGGCTATTACTGTGTTATGAAACCACTTGCACATACAGGAAACTAAGGTTCACAGAAACAAAGTAGCTTTCCCAAATTCATGAAACTGTCATAGCATGCAAATTTCCATATGGCTTTGATCCAACATTCTGTGTTGAGAACAGAACAACAGGATCTCCCAGTAATTACTGTGACAATGGGAGAGCATGGTCTACCTATTTACCCTTTAAAACAAGATAATTTTACCTCCTTTCATAAATCCCATTTCTCCACATTGACTCCATTGTAACTTCTGGAGTCCATTTCCAGAAGCTGGTTCTTTCTCTATGAAACTACCAATTCCCTCGTCCCCCGCATGGACCAAATTAAAACTGCTTAATGCCAGAGAGATCATATTCCCTTTTAATATTGAAATCCATGCTTTTTTTTAATCAATTAGAGGCTGGTCACAAAAACAATCAATTGATATTTAACTCACTGAACCAGTAATCATTGCGCTTTCACTTTAGAGTCTCCCACAGAAAATAATTTGCTACATTTTGAAATTCACAATAGGCCTTCAGAAAAGTAAAACAACTGATAAGCTTTTTTCTTTCTTCTTTTATCAAAGAATGTGGTATTTGCTACTATTTTTACCATTTGAAGTTTGAAATTATTGGGTGCAAACACAAGAAAGTGCAGCAATTACTACATCAAGTTCAGTTACAAAGAAAGATGTACCAGAAAACACTGGTTTTATTCTGAAACTTTGGAATTGTCTGGAACTTGGGTAATAGGGCCACCTCTACAGTAACACAATGACAACTTGGCTATAAAATAAGAGCATCCACCACCATTAAGGACAGTTTTACTATGCACATGGTGCTAAAGCTCATTTGCTCTGCACAAAACCTTATGATGTGGGTATTTTCTTCTCATTTTGAAGAGGAGTTCCCGGAGGCTCAGAGAGGTTAAAGTGTTCACGGGCAGGTCTTTACGGAGGAGTAATTCAAGGACTCTTGACCAGGTCAGTCTGGTTTTAAAGGCTCTGTTTTTTACACTTGGCCACTAATCACTGAAGACTGGGCCATATGTAGACCTGTCCCTCAAAAATAAGTTATTTTTCTGCCTGGGGCATCCCCATGTCATAGAAAGCCCAGTACAGGCTTTGGAATCAGACTACCACCACTGGCTCAAATGACCACTCTGCCTCCTTATATGGGACATTTAACCTCAAGTTTCTCTTTTGTGGAAAAGAGATAGTAAAAGAGGTACAGGCCTACCTCTGAGATATTGCAGATTTGGTTCCAGAACATAACAGTAAAGCTAATATTGCAATAAAGTGAGTCACATGAATTTTTTGGCTTTTCAATGTGAATAAAAGTTATGTTTACACTATATGTATCTTATTAAATGTTTAATAGTATTAAGTCTTTTTTAAAAAGTACATATCTTAATTTAAAAATACCTCATTGCTAAAGTATATTAACAATCATCTGAGCCTTGAGTGAGTAATAATCTTTCTGCTTGTGAAGGGTATTGTCTCAGTGTTGCTGGCTGCTGACTGACTAGGGGGGTGGTTGCTGAAGGTTGGGGCACCTATAACAATTCTTAAAATAAGACAATGAAGTTTGCTGTAACAATTGACTCTTCCTTTCACGAAAGCTTTCTCTGTAGCAAGCAATACTGTTTGATAGCATTTTATTCACAGTAGAACTTTCAAAACTTTGAATCAATCCTCTCAAAACTTGACACTGTTTTGTCCACTAAGTTTATGTAATATTCTAAATTATTCATTGTCATTTCAACAATGCTCACGGCATCATCACCAGGAGTAGATTCTATCTCAAGAAACCACTTTCTAATTTTTGATAGCTTAAAGGGTATTTTGTCGCGACACCTCCTTTCTTTTGTGTTCTGTTCGCCTGAAAATTTGTTTCCTACCCTCTTACTTTGAGTCTGTGAGTGTCCTTTCTAGTGACATGAGACTCTTGAAGGCAATATATTGTCACCTGGTGATATTTTATCCATTTTGCCATTCTATGTCTTTTCAGTAGCGCATTTAGTCCGTTCACATTCAGGCTAATTATTGAAATGTGAGAGCTGATCCCTATCAAAAGGTTCTTATAGAGTTGTTGTTGTTCCTGTCTGTTTTCTTTCTTTTGGTTTTGGGGCTGGTTCGTATGTGTTTTTAATCTTTTTCCTGTACTCTTGTGAAGAACGTTACGAGCGGCAAACAGATACATGAAGAAATGTTCAACCTCACGAGTCATCAAGGAGATGCAAATTAAAACTATACTGAGATACCACCTAACTTCAGTCAGAATGGCCTTTATCAATAACTCAAAAAATAACAGATGCTGGAGAGGATGTAATGAAAAGGGAACACTTCTACACTGTTGTGGGAGTGTAAACTAGTGCAACCTCTGTGGAAAACTGTGACGATTCCTAAAAGATCTAAAAATTGACCTTCCATATGACCCCGCAATCCCCCTACTGGGAATATACCCAGAAGAACTCAAATCACTCTATAAAAAAGATACCTGCACACGTATGTTTATCGCAGCATTGTTCACAATAGCAAAATCATGGAACCAAACATGCTGTCTATCAAAAGAGGACTGGATTTTTTTAAATGTGGTACATATACACAATGGAATATTACGCAGCCATACAAAAGAACAAAATCATGAATTTCACAGCAACCTGGATGGAATTAGAGTTTATATACTGAGTGATCTCTCACAGAAACAAAGATCTGAGTATCACATGTTCTCACTCAAGAGTGGACCTTGAACAACTATCTTAATACTACAAGAAAAGGATTGACAGTGGCAGGAAACTATGGGGGGGATGAGAGGGGAAGGGAGGTAGGATTAACAGTAGTCAATATCTATATGGGGATGGGGAACACACCTCATCAACAAGGGTACCTGCACAATGCTTATTTGTATACCTAATCCTTAATTGTACCCCACAATTTTAAAATAAAAAATGTTCAAAAAAATTAAGAATTAAAAAAAAGAAACCACTTTCTTTGTCCCTGCATGAAATTGCAGCAATTCAGTCACATTTTTAAGCTCTACTTTATTATTATTATTATTTGAGTTGGGGTCTCACTTTGTTGCCCAGGCCAGAGTACAATGGCACCATCACAACGATCACAGCCCACAGCAGCCTCAACCTCTTGGGCTCAGGTGATCCTTCCACCTCAGTATCCTGAGTAGCTGGGTCTACAGGTGCATGCCATCACATCTGGCTAATTTTACTCATTTTTTGTACAGACGAGGTTTCACTATATTACCCAGGATAGTCTTGAACTCCTGGACTCAAGCAATCCACCCACCTTGGCCTCCTGAGGTGCTGGGATTACAGACATGCACAACTACGCCTGGCTTCAGACTCTACTTCTAATTCTAATTCTCTTGCTTTTTTCCACCACATCTGCAGTGACTTCCTCCACTGAAGTCTTGAAACCCTCAAAGTCATTCACGAGAATAGGAATTAACTTCTTCCACACTTCAGTTAATGTTGATATTTTAGCCTCCTCCCATGAATTATGAATGTTCTCAATGGCATCTAAAATGATGAATCCTTTCCAACAAGTTTTCAACCTATTTTGTCCAGATTCATCAGAGAAACTACTATCCATGAAAGCTATAGCCTTCTAAAAAGATTTCTTCCTTAATCCATGGGCTGCAGAATTGATGCTGCATTAGCAGGCATAAAAACAATTTTGGACAACCCCCTCAGGTGTCCTCCCACTGCAGGAGCTTTTCTGTCCTCTCAATAAATCCTGCTTTCTTACTTAAAAAAAAATGCTAATCTCTTTGTACATCTTCATCAGAGCTCTTGTGTCACTGGCTGCATTGTCAATGAGCAGTAATATGTTAAAAGAAATCTTTTTTACTGAGAAGTAGATCTCAATAATGGGCTTAAAATATTCAGTATACCATGCTATAAACAGATGTTTATGTCTGTAAACCACATTCAGGCTGTGTTGTTTTATTTATGATTCACAGGTAGAATAGATTTAGTATCATTCTTAAGGGCCCTAGAATTTTCAGAATGGTAAATAAGGATTGGCCTTAACTTAAAGTCACCAGCTGCAAGAGACTAGCCTGTCCTTTGAAGTTTTAAAGTCAGGCATTGACTTCTCTTCTCGATCTGTGAAAGCCTTAGATGGTATCTTCTTCCAATAGGAGGTTTCATCTACATTGAAAATCTGTTGTTTAGTGTAGCCACCATCATCAATTTTCTTAGCTAGATCTTCTGGGTAAGTTATTATTAGCACTTGCTGCTTCATCTTGTACTTTTATGTTATAGAGACAGCTTTTTTCCTTATACCTCATGAGCCAACTTCTCCTAGCTTCCAATTTTTCTTCTGCAGCTTTCTCATCTCTCTCAGCTTTCATAGAATTGAAGAGAGGTAGGGTCTTTGCTCTGGGTTGGGTTTTGGATTATGGAAATATTATGACTGATTGGATCTTCTATCCAGACCACTAAAATATTCTCCAAATCAGCAATAAGACTGTTTTACTGTCTTATCATTTATGTGTTCACTGGAGTAGCACTTTTAATTTTCTTCAAGAACTTCTCCTTTGCATTCATTACTTGGCTAACTGTTGGGCACAAGAAGCCTAACTTTTGACCTATCTTGATCTCACTAAGCTTAAATAGTTCTAGATTTTGATTTAAAGTGAAAAATAAGCAACTCTTCCTTTCACTTAAAAACATAGGCCACTGTAGGGTTATTAATTTGCCTAATTTCAATATTATTGTGTCTCAGGGAATAGGAAGGTCCAAGGAGAGGAAGAAAGGGAAACAGTCAGTCAGTAAAGTTAGAACACACACAATATTTATTGATTAAACTTGCCATTTTATATGGACACAATTCACAGTGCCCCAAAACAATTACAAAATAATATCAAAGACCACTAATCATAGATCACTATAATAGATATAATAATAATAATGACAATAATAATAAAGTTTGAAATAATACAAGGATTGCCAAAATGTGACATAGTGACACAAAGTGAGCACATACTGTTGGAAAAATGGTGTCAATAAATTTGCTCGATTCAGGGTTGCCACAAATCTTCAGTTTATTTATAAAAACCACACTCTCTGCATAGTGCAATAAAGCAAAGTGCAATAAAATGAGGTATATTGGTATTAAAAATATAAATTAAAATATTTAAATAATGTTATGATAGTATTTTGTTGGTATTTTGGCCAAAACACTGGCAGGGTTTTTTTTTTTTTAATTTTAATGTTGTGGGGTACAATTCAAGGTATACAAATCGTCCTTGTGTAGGTAAAGTTTGAGCCTCACTTTGGTCCCCACTTTACTTGGTTTGAGATCAGGTTCCCTTATTGATGAGGTGTGTCCCCACTCTATACAGGCAGTTTCTTGGGAAACAGTATGATATGGCGGTAAGACTACCGATCACCTGGACTTGAAATTTGACTCTACTACTTAATAGTTCTGTGACCTTGGACAAGTCAGTTGCTCTCCTAGTTTCTTCACGTGTTATTTGGGATATTTGTGATATCTACCTCCTAGGATTAATGTCATAAATATCAAACACATGAAAGACTAAAATAGTGCTGCATCTGCTACATAGTAAGTATTCAATATACTACTATAATCACTTCAGTTTTTCAGGAATATTTGCTTTAACCTAATACTAGAGTTTCCTGACACAGCCTAAAATACTTGCCTGGGCTTTCTCCTCGGAGTCTCTCCTGCTGGAAAATCACATGGATTCCTGCCTTCCATTCTGAATCAGCCCCACTTCTGTGTTCTAGTTTTTTTCTGTTTCTGATCTTCCCAACCACTGCTCTATACCTAAGCATAACACATGATCTTAACCACACCAAGAAAACAAAATCAGGATAGTTGTGACTTACACAACTAAGAAGACCTCCATGAGACCAAATGTTATACTAAGTTTGTCCATTTGTTTCTCAAATATATTTTCATGGAAGGACAAGTACATAATAAGAACATGAGAAAACACATCTCTAAGCTTCCACACCTTCCTAGGTTCATTGTTCTTCCCACCTCAGAGAGCTTTGGTTGGATTTGTTTTTCTTCAGACTGATAAGAGTTCACATTCCTGTAGCATTCCATTTTTAATTGTCATGCCTCCCCCACAGTTTCTATTGTATGGTCTATCATAAGTCACAACTTGTGAACCCCCTCAGCAGTGCTCCATAGAATGTTGAACACACAGTAGGTGGTCAATAAACACTTGTATCACTAAGCAATCTTCCAAAATAAATATAGCTATGAGTAGCAGTTCAGTACCGTGGTACATATGTATTAAATGTTAAATAACTTTGCCTGATCCTGTAACCATTATGCTCTATTTTTCTTCCTATAATTCCGCCCAAGTCATCAATAACTTCCATGTTGATAAATCTGGTGGTCACTTGACTTATCACTAGTACTTAACACAGTGGACTACCCTCTCTTCCTTGACACACTATATACACTTGGTTTTCAGAAGGCTACATTCTTGGTTTTCCTCCTATTCTCTGGTCACTCCTCACTTCTCCTCTACCTTTAAATGTTAAAGTTACCTTGTTCTTTTCCATTCTCTATCTACCCTTACTTCCTTGGTGATAATATCAAATCCCATGTCTTTACATGCCCTCTCTTGCTAACAAATTCTAGAACTCTTTTGAATATGCCCTTGGCCTAATTGATATTTCAAAATTAAAATGTCTACAAACACACTCCAGATAGTCCTCCTGTACCCCAGTCAATGTCATCTGCGTTCCCTTCTGAGCATCAGTCTTGACTTTTCTTCTCCCACACCCCAGGTCCAGTCAGTTAGGAAACTCTGTTGGCTCCACAGTATATCCAGTACCTGGTTACTTCTACCATCTCATGCTGGGGTCACTATCATTTACACTGAATTACTGTAACAACCACCTAACTGCTTCTATCCTTGTCCCCAGCATTCTACTTCCAAAACAGCAGCCAGAAAGAAATTATGTCACTTATCTGCTCCATATCCTTTAAGAACTCTTTATTTCACTCAGAGTAAAAATTGTTCTTAAAATGGCTTACAAGACCCTGAATGACCTGGGCCCAATTATCTGTCTCCTACTACTTCCTCTTTCTTTAACTCTGCTACAGCCACACTGACCTCCTTAGTGTTTCTCAAACACGTAAGGCATACTTCTACCTCAGGAACTTTGCACTGGCTATTCTCTCTGCCTAGCATGCTCCTTACTCCTTGTCCTCTTTCAAATCTTTTCTCAATAGTCACCTTCTCAATGAAACCCACGCTGATCACCTCAGTACTCCTATTGTCTATCATCTCTGAATATACTCTATAATCATTAATTTGTTGTGTTTAATATTTATTGCCTGTCCCCTCATAATCTTAGCTACATGCAGGCAGAGGTATTGTTGGTTTCTTTTTTTTTTTCACTGCATCTTCTCTGATGCCTAGAACATTACTTGGCATACAAAAGTTCACGATACTTGCTGGGCAAATTAAATGAATTAATGTGGGAAATGTATTCTCATGCTTTGATTTATGAAAATTTTTAGAATGTAATCCATAATTATTATAGACAATACCTAGCCAATTTACTCATTTTTCTGTGAAAGCAAGCATCTTACTTATGATATAGATACTCTAACTTTGTGCCTAGGGAAAATTTTACAAGACTGGTATATGATTAACCACATCAAGTACAGAGAATAAGGAGTGAGAATCATAGTACTTTTTAAAACTTTTAGTCAAGTACACTCCACATACAGGATTGTTTTCTGTGGTTTCTATTCTATCTCATTAATACTGTTGGATCCTTCTCTTTGATCACCTGGAAGAGCAGCATGGCATAGAAGTTAAGAGAAAGAATGGTGAAGCCATATGGTATGGGTTTGAATCTCAACTCTACTGCTTACTACTTGACCTCTCTGCACCTTTAATTGAAGGCATTCAAGTATACAGTATAGTTTTAAACATTTCTGACATGTGGTCCTCCAACCCAGTTTGCATAGTTCTTTTGACAAGAATCTCACTACTTGGGGTAGTCTGCTTTTTTGCTGGACAGCATTGTGTGTTAGAAAGTTCTTTAGACAATAAAGAGTTAAAATTCTTGCTTCCTGCTACTTCCAAGCAGCTATTCTAAGATGGGCCCTTTCAGCATTGGGAAATATAACTTCTTCTTCCACATAAGTCCCTGAACAATGTTTTTAAAACATCTGTTTCTGACTGCCAGGTTTGAGTATAATTTATCATGCCCTCTTTGACTCATAAATGCTATGAGCTTCAGAAGAAATATCTTATATGTTAGTATGTCTCAGGTGTTGTATAGTGTTGCCCAAGGTGGTACATTTCTAACCTTACCTGTGCTCCTCACTGAATGCATTGAAGCAGAAACCAACTCAAAACCTTTATTTAGTGAGCTGTCAACACCTTCCCACTCACTCACAAGTGACCTCTTTAGACAGGCAGCTCATCTGGAACTTGCTCCCTTATGTGGGTACTTTTCTCATGTCCCTTTTCATGCCTTCACTTTCTTAATCCCATGGTAAGATTACTTGTAATGATTAAAGTTTTTCCACTCTAAAATCTCATTGTTCTTTTAAAAATGCAAATAAACTTTGTACTCAGCCTACATACTTCATTCAGAAATTTTTTTTGTCTCTCCATATATAGCTTTAAAAATATATATATTGCCCCACTTCTGAAGATTTTGTCATACTCTTTTATCCTTCACATCTAACGCACTGCAAACATTTGCAGAAATTTGTCACTGAGGTACAGTCAATGGAATTCTAGTGTGGGTCCCAGCAGACTTCTTGACAAGCTAGTACACTGGTTCTGGGTGACAGAGGCAGGTTAGTGTGGTGGAATAACACAGGGATTCTGGGAGAGAAACTGTCTGGTTTCAAAGCCCAGCTCCAGCTTATAAGAAATGGGGACCTTGGTCAAATTATTTCACTTTTCTGGTTCAGTTTCTTTAGTTAAAATAGGGGCAATGATAGCACTTACCTTAAAAGAAAAACTACTAGAAATGTTAAATGAGTTATTACATGGATAGCACTTGGAAAATTGCTGGGCAATAAATGTTAGTCACCATTATATAGCAGTCGCTGTCCTGGCTGTTGTTGGAAGAGAGAAGAGAAATGTAAGAAATAATTTCCATCTACATAAAGTATGACTACTGTGGAGGAAAAGAGAAAAAAAGAAAATACTGCAGATGATATACAAAGGATATGTTAATAAGAGCAAATTACTTTTGGACTCGTCGTCATTTATAGGCTATCATCTAAATTTCTCCACTAGATTTCTAAAAAACTCCTTAAATTCAGCCAGTCCCAACTGATCTCTTCCTAGTGAATGACATCAATCTCATTTGCCTTTCAACAAACATTTATTGACTCGATTATGGGTCAATCACCTTCAAGGCATATGGGAAACCTGAAGTTATCCTCAACCTCCTAGTTATCTATATCTAATCAGATATCAAATCCTGCCATTCTTATCCATATAACTGGTTTAAATTTCTCCCCTTCTTCCCATCTTCATCACCATAACTTCATATCTCCCCATGTCTATTTTATCTGTCACCTGCCATTCTCCTCTCCTTGCTTCAAACTCTGCTCTTTACTACTGTCTGAAGAGTATTCCTCCCCCTCCAATTTAATATCCATTAAAAAAAACTTCTAACGTCTCTTCACAGATAACTTCTTTAGCTTGGCTTGCAAGTTATTGGGCTATTGAGCTCCAAACTTTTGCTTCAGTATCACCTCCTGCAGATCACCTTAGTGCAAACGATGCACAACCACATTAAACACTTTTTGTTTCCTGAGTAGACCAGACCCTTAAGTTATTTCATACCTTTTATATGTCCTCCCTGTTTTCATATGACAGATGCTTACCCTGTGACTCAATCCAAATGACAATGTGCAATGAAGGCTTTTCCAGTCCTCCTGTAGTGTGGCTAGTAGCACTCTTCCCTGTCTTCTCATTGTAGTTGGTCTCACTTGTTTACATAATTAATTAAATATTATTAATTTCATAATTATCTAGTAGTAGGTTTGTCACAAAGCAGGTGCAACATAAAAATGGCAATTATGATTACAGTTATGGTTATTCCTGTTGTGTAGAAATCAAGTGGGGAGTCCTCCTTGGACCTACCATGGAACCTGGACATGGCGATGGTATAATAAACATTTATTAAGTGAATGAATGAATGAAGCAAGCTGAAGCATTTCACTATAAAAAAGTATAAAATAGGAATATTAAATGTTTAAATGTCTTGTACAGAAGGAAGGAAGGGAATATTTATACTAAAAACTTTGCCTAAGACAGTTACCATAGTTAAACATTAAAGTTAGGTCTGAGCTTCCAGGAAAGAAACTTAGGAGTAAAGAATAAAGAGTCTCATTGTCTGATAAAAGAGCGTCTACCACTTAATCAAGAGAAACAAACATCTTTCTGACAAGCACTTCCTGGAGGAGTTTTCTATGCAAATATTACATAAGTAATATTGAATAATATGGCATCTTTCTTTGCAGGGTTAAAATACACAGAGAAATGCTTTATCTTCTGGATAATTTAAAGCAATCCTCCATAAAATAAAAGTCAAGAGCAGTTACCAATTCTAGGCAGAAGCAGTCAGTGCAAAATGGAGTCTTCCATGGGGCTGGAAAGATAGAGGAGAAAGAAATGCCACAAAAGAGGTACAATTAATTTCCCAATGAAAGTTGGCAGTGGATGCTGCAGGTGTGGTGTTAGGAACTCAAAAGTGCTTTATCGGGCCTCCCCAACCTGAAATCATGCTAACAGCTGGATAACACAGAGAGGGGACAAGAGGAAAATGTCAGCAAAGGGTCTTGAAACAGTAAGGGGAAGTATATGTAATTCAGAATAGATTTGACCCCAGGATTTCTTCCAAATACCTGGTGGTTACAGGGATGCTTTATATGCCTTGATTTGTGAGGTTTAATGAAAGCTCTCAGTTATAAAGCCCTATGTATCAATAATAGAAGGGGAAAAGAGAGAAACAATCTCAGGAAGGAGTCAGGCCATCTATAAATATATAAGCTGAAATTGGGATTAGTAGAAGGTGTATCTGTTGACTAAGAATTCAGTTTTCCCAAGACACTCCCTCTTGAGTGGCCTGGGATCTTCCCACATCCTGATTCACTTTTGTCTTCTCCATATAAATGACTACTCTTCCTTTCTCCCCCACCTCCTCTTCTCTTGCTCCTCTTGCATTCTCCTTCCTTCTCCTTTTGCACTGAGATTGATACACGGAATGGTGTCCTGGTTAAGAGTGAGGACTTTCTCTCTACATCTCTACCAAAATATCAGTTGGGGCCAGGAGCAGAGGCTCGTGCCTATAATTCCAATGCTTTGAAAGGTCAGGGTTGTAGGATCGCTTGAGACCAGGAGTTGTAGACCAGCCTGGGCAGCATAGTGAGACCCTCTATCTCAACAACAACAAAAAATTATTTTAATTAGCTGGGCATGGTGGCATATGCCTGTTGTCCTACCTACTTGGGAGGCTGAGGTAGGAGGACTGCTTGAGTCCAGGAGTTTGAGACTACAGTAAGCTATAATTGTACCACTTTACTCCAGCCTGGGCAACAGAGTAAAACATTGTCTCTGAAAAAAAAAAATTGCTGGCTTCTTTACAGAAATTGATAAGCTGTTCCTAAAAATAATCCAGATATGCAAGAGACCCAGAATAACCACAACAATCTTAAAAAGAAGAACAAAGTTAGAGGATTCACAATTTTTTCTTTCTTTTTTTTTTTTTTTTGAGTTGGAATCTCACTCTGTCACCCAGATTGGAGTGCAATGGCCGCTCCTGGCCACCGCAGTATGGGGGGCCAGCCCCCAATAAGAGATTTAGAGGGTCCCTGGAAGGTGGGGCAGCATCGGTGAATATTCTGGAGAAAGAAAGAGAAAGAAAGAGAAAAGGGGAGAAAGAAAGAGACTGGACTCTGTCTAGTGCAGAAACTGATTCTATAGTAGGGATAGATATTGAAAGAAAGATGGAGGGATAGATATAAAGAGGAAGAAAGAAAGAAAGTGGACACCTGTTCAGTGAATTGAGCAGAAGTCATTTATTGGGACCAACCGTGAGTCTTTTATCCCAAATTTTCACATATTAAATCACAAGACTTTCACGTGAACACACAGCCAGGTAGGTGAGGGGCATCCCCCACCCACCAGGTGTTTTCCCAAGCATGAGGAAGGACAATCCCAAAATTATCTTACTGTTCCTCATGCTTGGTTTATATTCCTCAAAAGCAATATAACAATTCTAACATCATAAAATCCTAATAATCAATAACTTCTAAAACTTATACATACCCAACACCTAATGACTGACTAAAATCCTAATACCTTTCTATTCTGTGTTAACTTTACCTGTACTATAAAAAACTCTTAATTATAGCTCAGACCAGGTCCTAAAGAATGTGGCCCAGTTCAAAGATCACGTTGGGCCATTTCCAGGAACAATTGATTATAATCTTTTAACAAAATGGCTATTCTAAAATCCTATGTATCTATCTTAATTTCTATAAAAGTTTCTAATTCTTAATCCTGATATATAAAGCTGATCGTCAGTAATAAGCTTCTAAAATAAAACCCAAATACAAACTGTAAATGTACTAAGGCCAAAACCGCAATTAATAGAAAGTGGGAACAATGAAATTTCTAATGTTAGCTGTATTCTTATAAAACCTTAAAGTATCATGTTTGATCATACTTGAACTAACATAATTCCCTCACGTAGCATGACCTATTCTAAAATACTTTCTATGAATAAAATAAATTCAGTTTCTATTACAAGGAGAAAAAACTTGCACTAATTGTAACTAAAGAACCGGTTTAAAAGAATGCAGCCTAGCCCAAAGTGGATGCTGGGCCTTAGGAATGTGGCTCAGTCCAAAGTTCGTGCTGGGCCATTTCTGGTAACCCTAGATAATCATCTATACCATCTAAAGCTGGAAACAGCTCTCTAAATGTATATACTAATTCTACAAATATACTTCTAAATCTTATAAAGAAGTTTGTATCATGTATAAAAGGCTCCCAAATGTGACCTGAATTTGAATTATATCTAATACCTAAGCCGAAACCACAGTTTTATGGGAAACAGGAACAATGGGTTTCTAGAGTGAGCCATGCCTGTCACAGTCACAGAGCCTTCAGCTTAGATCAGCAGAGTTCCTTTAGGTACTAGCGCTACATGGTAAAAGGAGGAGGAAAATGGGGTCAACAGCTCCCGAACACATCCTAGTGGTCTCAGGGTCCATGGCCCTCCCTGATCCCTAACGCTCAGTGGGCCTCCATGGCCAGCTCCCAACACCACAGCCTCAACCTGCTGGACTCTGGGGATCCTTCCACCTCAGCCTTCCAAGTAGCTGGAACTACAGGCGCACATTACTACACCCGGGTAATTTTTTGATTTGTTGTAGAGATGAGGTCTCACCAAGTGGGCTCAGGCAATTCACTCACCTCAGCCTCCCAAGGCGTGGGATTATAGACTGAGCCACTGAGCCTGGCTACAATTTTTTATTTCAAAACTTACTACAAATCTATAATAATCTATAATAATCAAGACAGTGTATTATTGGCATAGAGATAGACATGCAGATCAATGGAAAGATCTGAGTTGCCAAGCTGGGTACAGCGGCACATGTCTGTAGTCCCAGTTACCCGAGAGACTGAGGCAGGAAGTTTGCTTGAGCCTGGGAGTTTGAGTCCAGCCTGGGTGACATAGCAAGAACCCATCTCTAAAACACAAAATAAAAATTAATACATTTTTTCAAAAAAAATTTGAGGTGCCAGAGTAAATCCTCACTTTTTTTTTTCTTTTTTTTTTAATCAATATTTTTTATTATGATTTTGTGGGGTACAGTTAAGGGTTAGGTGTACAATTACATTTCATTCAGGCACCCTGTTGATAAGAGGTGTTTCCCCACCCCCAGATAGATATTTGCTACTGTTAATCCCATCCCCCTCCCCCCCCAATAATTTCCCAGTACCGTCAGTCATAAATCCTCACATTTATGGTAAATTGATTTTAAATAAGAATGCCAGGACAATTCAATTGTGAAAAATAATCTTTTCAACAAATTGTGCTGGGATGATTATATATCCACCTGCAAAAAAGTGAACTTGAACTCCTTTCTCACACCATGTACAAAAATGAGCTTAAATGTAGGAATTAAAAACATAAAAATCCCAGAAGAAATTGTAAGAGTAAGTCTTCATGACTTGGGTTGAACAGAGTCATCTTAGATCTGACAACAAAAGCACAAATAATATACAAAAATATATAAGATGAACTTCATCAAATTAAAAATTATTGTGCTTCAAAGGGTATCACCAAGAAAATGAAAAAGACAACCCACAGAATGGGAGAGAATATTTGCAAATCATATATCTGATAAGAAATTTGAATCTAGAATATATAAAGAATTCTTACAATTCAATAGTGAAAAGACAACTCAATTTAAAAATGGACAAAGGATCTGGACAGACATGCTGTGAAAGAATATCTGCAAATGGTCAATAAACACATAAAAAGATGATCAACATCATCAGCCATCAGGAAAATGAAAAACAAAACCACAAAGAGATACCACTTCACACCATTAGGATGGCTATAATAAAAAAGACAAACAATAACAACTGTTGGAGAGGATGTGGAGAAATTGGGACTTTCACAAACCGCCAATAGTGTTATAAAATGGTGAAGCTGCTTTGGAAACAGTCTGGAAGTCCCTCAAAAGGTCAAACAGAGCTACCATGTGGCCCAGCAATTCCACATCTAGATATATAACCAAGGGAACTGAAAACATGTGTTCACATAAACATTTGTACACAGATGTTCACAGCAAAGTTATTCATCAAAGCCAAAAAGTGGAAACAATTCACATGCCCATCAACAGATAAAATGGATAAATGAAATGTGATGTTCATGCCATAAAATATTATTCAGCAATAAAATGAAGTACTGATACCTCTGAAACATAAATAAACCTTGAGAACCTTATGCTAAGCAGGAGAAGCTAGTTACCAAAGATGACACATTGTATGGCTTCATGTGCATGAAAATGTCCAGACTAGGCAAATCTATAAAGACAGAAAGTAGATTTGTAGTTGCCCAGAGATGAGGGGACAAGGGGAAGTGAAGAGTGACTACAAATTTATATGGAGTTTCTTTCTGGAGTGATGAAAATGTCCTGGAATTGACTTTGGTGATGGTTTAACAACACTGTAAGTATACTGAAAACCATTGAATTGTGCACTTTAAATGGGTGAATTATTAGTATATAAATGACATTTCAATAAAGCAATAGGCAACCCATAAACATAGATTTGGAATTCTTTTCAGTAACATCATTTGGTATTGCAAGAACTAAAGATTAGAATGAGTCATAGGCATAGAAACTGGTTGAGCATGTGTTTCTGGGAGGCCTCAGCGATAAGAGTAACCATCTCTGTCAAGACAGCATCTGGGAAAATGGATAGATATTATCAGGCCAGTAATTGCTGGGTGAGGGTTACCTGGCTAGTCTCAGTTCTGAATACTCCCTGTCTCATCTTATGCTTCTGGAATACAGTTACTTTTCTCATCTCTATGTTTTACATTTGTGTTTCCCTCTTTTTAAAATGGCCCTCCTACTCAACCATCAGCTCCAGGTATCACTTTCAGGTGGTCTTTCCTGCCTCCCTCACCCCAGGGTCCAGGTGATGCTCCAGGGGCCTCCTATCACCTACCACCATAGCCATGTGCACATGCCACATTGTTTTTAATCTCTCTATGAGCTCCTCCAAGCAAGTATCAAGACTTATTCAACTTCATTTCCCCAACCCAGTGCTTGACACACAATAATCAATCATCAAATATTAAAAGCAGGAAAGAAAGGTGTTTGAAAATGTATTCTCAAGAGAATTTAAGCATAGCAGAGCCACTGAGGACAATAGGGCTGTGGAAGAAGTAGTTATGGGAGAAATAAATAACATGTTGATATTTGACTTGGCAAATTAGGTATCATTGAAATAGCTGGTGAGGGTTGTGAAGGAAATGTGGTGTTCACAATACAGATCTGAAAATCGTCTGCTATAAAGTAGTAGCAGAAATACTGAATTTTTCTTTAAATTGCACCCTAGTGAGCAATTATTCTTTGATTAAGATCTTTTCACCTTTTTCTTCATTTGGGGAATACTGCCACAGAATCAGGGTTAATTCAAGCTTCTCAACTTCCTTTGAGTAGGATTCAAGAACCTCCTTGAGATCATATCACTCATCAAGTCAGTCCCCTCTGCTTCAAGGAAACTCACTGGCTGCTCCAAATATCTCACTGATCGACCCTCGGTGATATTGCATGAGTCATTTCCCCCTAATGGACTCCTTGCAGAATCCTTCACATCTGCGCCTATCTGCCTCATATTGGTGATCTCTCTCAAGACCCAAACTCAAAACTACAAAAGGCTCCTCTAAACCTAAGACCTCCATGACCTTTCTTTGCAGCATGAGTATCTGTTTTGTCTATCCAGTCAAAATACAGAACCCTTGAAGACAGAAGTTATTTTCTTTGCTCTTTTTGTTTAATCTCCCACTGACTCTAAGCATAATAGTTCTGCACACTCAGCTAATTAATATTTAGGATATTGGTGGAAGGGAGATAGCTTATTATTACATTCCTAAGGCAGCTTCCAGATCATTGTTTCCCTGCCAAATATCAATAGTATCTCTTCTTCTATAGCCAGCACTAGTCACTTCTTTTTTTAATTTTTATTTTTTACTATTCACTTCTCTCCATCATATAAACTTCAGGATAGTGTTTGTACCTTCTCCTTTATGATTCCAACTCTGATTTCATAATTATATGCATCTTTCTTGATGGCTTCAACACCTATCTAGACCAACGGTCCCCAATCTTTTTCATATCAGGGACCGGTTTCATGGAAGACAATTGTTCCACAGATGGGAGAATGGGGTGGAGGGGATCATCAGGCATAAGTTTCTTATAAGGAGTGCACAACCTAGATCCCTGTCACGCGCAGTTCACAATAGGGTTCACGCTCCTATGAGAATCTAATGACACCGCTGATCTGACAGAAGGCAGAGTTCCACTGCCCGCCACTTACCTCCTGCTGTGCAGTCCGGCTCCTAACGGCCACAAACTGGTACCAGTCCGTGGCCTGGGGATTGGAGACCTGAGTCATAGACACTGGATCAATTCTATGTTACTTAAGTTGCTGATTGGCAAGTCTAAAAATCATCATTTAGCCCTACTAACTAACCTGTACATTCTGAAAAACTGAAATGCCCCATGGCCTCTCTCTCTCCCAGGGAACCTGTTTATCCCTCATCAGTCAGGCAGAACAAGCCTCCACCTCCACCACAGCTCTTAGACAGTCTTGCTATTTTTGTGTACGATGGTAGCTGTAGCATGGAGTTTGCAGTGGCATTGAGAAGGTGAAAAGAGATGATCTAGCCAAGATTCACCTCATAGTATGTGCAAGCTTCTTCCTCTCTCTCTCTCTTTCTCTCCTTTCTCTCTAAGAATGAAGAGCTAATGCTTCCTAAAGTGGCCATTCTAACTTTGAGCATCTTTGTTCTAGAAACTCCACTTTCTGAACCAAAATCTGCTTCCCAGGGCTCCCGCCCAGCAGTCTCTGTACAGCTCTCTGCAGCTGTAAGAATAAGGATGAATTTTCCTTCTCCAGGTGAGCCTGCCAACAATCCTCGGACAATTCACTCAACCCCTTGAGTCTTTTCGTCTCCAGACTGACCACCCTCCCCACCTTGATTCCTCCTGCCCCTTCAAGCCCATAATATAGTGGCCACATTAGTCTTCTTCCATTTAATATATTCCAGTAACTGCCACCAGAACAACAGTTCCATTCAAAATTCCCAGGGAAACAGCATGAACCCCAGGGTCAACAATTTCCCCTTCTCCAAAATGGCTGAAAAATAAGTCCTTCCCACTGCTTTACTTACAAACAGAAATCTACAGGGGAGAAGAGTGGGGGACGCAAACAAGACTGCAAGAAATGGTAATGCCAAGTGAATGGGGATTTTTTTTAAAGAGTCTCGAATCCTGAGGGCTTGTCTTGTTCTTTTAACTAGAAAGTTTGAGTCTTGATCCATTAATCCAGAGCTAATAAATGTCTGGTGGCAATTTGCCAGTTTGAACTCACAAGTGCGAGCTTATTCATTATGAGGAAGTAGCGTTCTATGTGGGGAAATGCTTGCAAACAGGATTAGCAGAACAAGGGAAGGGCAAAGCCTTTGGTGAAAAATGTGCCCATTGCTAATCAATGACCAACAGCTTCTTGCTGCCATGAGCTGCAAAAAAGCAATTGTAGTTCAGTGATTTTTTTTTAAATGTTCATCATTTGCCAGAGCAGGAAGTGGACTTGGTGTACTGGCTGAGTCAGGATTCCCAAAACTATTCCACCAAAGTGCCCTGACAGCAGTAGCAGTAAGCTTGAGTTCCTGGGGGTTCAAAACTTCCTGTTTATTATTTAATATTCATGTAAATGTAGCATCTTATTCTACAATATTACCACACTTGCTTTCATATAAAAAGAATAGGTTTTCCCATATTCCCATGCAATTCCCTGAGTCCCGGCCCACAGACCATGCCCCTCCAGAGCTTTATGAGCCACAGTTTGAGACAGGAGACTGGGCCTTACTCTGGGGAAGAACTATTGCCCTAGCAGCCTCAGCAAGACACTTGCAGAGGACTCAATGATCATGTCAGTGGTGGTTCCTTACCCAGGTCTATAGGTTTATTGGTTCCAGAAGAAATTATACCAGAGAGGGCATACTGTAAGATTTCTGTATCAAAGATAGACAAACCATTTGAGCTTGGTTTCACATTTGTGTATTCTATGACCTAAAGCTGCTTTCTCCAAGCCTTGGTTTCATCATCTGTTTAGAAGTATCTACTTCATAGGCTGAGGACCAAGTCAGATAACGTGTGAAAAGTACTCAGCACAATAAGTGCAACAAAAATGCACGTTACCATGATTCTGGTGGTATTACCAGACACCTAGAGGGTTCCACAAAACCCTGACTTCATGTGCTAAAAACCACCCTTGAAGTGAGTCTGAAGTTCTGTGTCTTCATTCTTAATTCTGCCATTTGTTACTGATATAGTTGTCAATAAATGACTTTATGCTAAAACCTACCTTCCTCTTCTTCTAATGGGCACAGCTTTCCAATGGTTAACTATTTAAGGGACTTTGGCACATAGTAAAAACGAGGAAAAGGTATGAATAAAGCTATCATGTGAGCAAAAGAGATGACCTCTGCCAACTGTGAGCTTTTCCCTCTCCAAGCATCATATAACAGTATAAGAAATGACAATGGTTGAGCCCACCACATACCAGACATTAGTTAAATATTTTTACCTACAATCCCTTGTCTAATCTTCATAAGTTATATAGTGCAATCATTATGCTTACTTTATAACCAAATAACTTAAATTAAGAGAGGGTAAAAAACGTGCCCAGATTGGTAAAGCTGGGATTTGAACAAAATCTGGGTAACTCCAGAATCTGAGCTCTTAACCATTATATCCTGCTACTCTGTCCTCCAAAGAGCAGCAGATCTGCTCATTTACTAATCCAGAATGAAAAGAATGCTTTTGGAATTCTCTCTTCAGGCACTTTAAGATTCCTGGCTATTCCTAGCTGCTCTTGTCCAAGCAAAGGCTAAGGCAATGATTTCAGAGTTAGTAGCTAGTGATGTCAGAGAAGGGGTGGCACTGACCTTCCAGGCCCACCCCTTCCTTCTGAGGGGCCAGCCAGTCTGAGATGCTATGGGGTTGGAGTTAAAACAGCTAGGATTTGAATTCCATCTTGATGACAATCAACTTCGTAATCCTGTACAAATTACTTAATCTCTCTGAGAGGACACACAAAGTTTTATCATAAGTAAAATGAAAATTATAATCTTTACTTTGCAACGATTGCTGGGAGGAATAGCAGAGATTGCAAAAATTGTCTAACACACAGAAGATAGCTAATGATTGCAGCTACTATAATTCATTATCATTTTATAATGAGGTAAAAATCTTTCATAAAGAAAACCAAAATACATTTTCAAATGTCACATTATATAAAATTTAAAATCTCAAATATCCTTTTATGTCTTTCCAAAACATTAAGCAAACATGAGCGTCCAATAATTCATGTCAGTTCACAAATGGTCTCCATCTATAAGATTTTACACCTTTCTAATCAAAAGCTGCCCTGGTTAAATTCTGACAGGGAACAGAAATCCATGTGGGTTAGCAGAACAATCTCCTGGAACATAAAAATGATTCTTGAATAATTTTCAAGTCTAATTGTATTTGCACTTCTCACTACTCTAAAGCCAAATCAAAATTCATTGGCAAACAAGGAGAATCCTGCCAGGATCTCATGATTTATCATGTGAAATTTCATCATGCATAGCAAGCAGCAAAGGAACGTCAGCTTAAGAGACACATATTCAAATTCCTGATGATTTGTCTGTTCCCGCTGAGAAAGGGGGACCAGAGAGAGTCAATCATTGGGCTGCATGGAATCCAGCCGATAAGCTCCTAATAGGCAGGCATTCAATCAAGAACAATCGCTATAGAACTCCTGAAGACAAAAGGAAGGTGGCATGAACCCCCACGTGAAGTACAGGATGATGTGCTGATCCCGGCTCCCCAGGGGCAGTATTCATAGCTTAGTCTTTAAAATCAGAAAAAAGGACTAATTCAAGGAGGACCCCATAGGGTTCCAAGTCTGTGCTCTCCTCCTCCCACACAGCTTGCTATGGCTGTACGATAGTTTCCTGGCAAAGCCAGAAAAGTGGGGAAAAAGCTGGGAGGGAGACGGAGGGACACTCAGATGGTTACACTGATGTTGGCAGCAGCTACCATGCCCAGTGGTCTCACCTGATTGAGGCTTTGGGTATCCCTTGCTGGAGAAGGCTTCTAATTGGTTTGAGGGCAATTAGTCTGTATAGCCAAGGTAAGGATTAGACTGGCATTTGTTAAAGATAACATCTACCTACCAATATACACTGCTCCTAGAGGGCGGGATAGGTATAAAAGTTAAGAGCTCAAGACTCCAGAGCTAGGCTGCTTCTTTGCTGGGCCACCAGCAGGTTACTTAACCACTCCGTGCCTTAACTTCTCCCTCTGTAAAATGAAATGAACAATAATAGTATCTCTCTCATAGAGTCGTAATGACATTAGATGAGTGACTAGATGTAAAATATGCCAATGCCTGACACACAGTAAGTGCTCAATGCATGTTGTTATTATTCTAAACCATGCATCCTTTGGTCATATAGTTGCAAAGCTTGCTTGTAGTTACTGAGTGCTTTCAGGTTCTCACACAAATCTCAGGAGAACCCAGGGAGGCCTGGTAGGAACCATTATTTCCATATTACAGATGGAGAATCTATGGTATATCAGAGAACTTATATGGTGTATCCAAGGCCATGAGCCCAGTAATTATCAGACGGGGGGGACCTGAATCCAGGGTTTGGGTTTCAACTTGAGAGATCTTCTGTTTACCACCACTTACTTAGAATTTTTGCTATAACATTAAATTAAATTAAAACAACTACTTTCATTTTAATCTTGCATTCACCTTTGTATCCAGCTGGGGGCCACTCATCTGATGTGTGAGCCTGTGAACTTGCACTGGATTCTCAGCACTCAGCTGATGGGGCACCTTGTCTGGTAACAGGCCATTCCCAGGGGCCAGATTCTGTTCCTTTCCCATTTGTTCTCTTGAGTTCAAGGTATTCCACAGTCACTTGGAGTAGGAAAAAAACCAGCAGACAAAAAAACAGTTTCAGGGAAACAAGATTTAGCCACTTGAAAACAAATATCCATTCTGGCCAGAATCACCACACATGGAGACTCACACAAAAGGTTCCTGAATTTCCAAGTGTCATGACAAGCAGCCCGGTAATAAGTGCTCTCTGGTGAGTAAAATTCTATCTGCCCCACCAATTAAATTTTGCCTACCCCAAAGGCAGACGAATCACAAATTTTAAAGTGACCAATGATAGGATCATCTCAGAGCTGAAGAACCACTTACGTACTCTCAGCTGGTTGGGGAATGTTACCCAAGCAGGTTTGGATTAATCAGAGTGCAAATAGAACAGGTGAAAAGAGAACTGGTGACAGCTGGCTGGTGATTATTCACAGAAACTCCTGATTCAGACAGAAGTAAGTCACATAAAAGGGAAGGACAGAAAAGGAGACGGCGAAAAAGCATTTGGTCCTTGCATTCTCTGACGAGGAGCAGATGGACGTAATCAATTACTTAAATAATTCAGAAGGGAGAAAAAACTGCTTTCACCTGAATTATCCAGATATTTTTTAAAAATATAATTTGGGCAAGGATTTCCTTTTAATCCAAATGAACTGCTTATATTTGCCCGGTTCATCAAATGATTTACTTTCACCTGAGTGACCTGGCTTGCAGAGCTACAAGAGCCATGGATGGAACTGGTCCTGGTGATGGCTTTTCTCTTACATTTGTACTTCAGGAAAGAATTGGTTTCAAGCCGGGCCCTTTTTTCTCCTTTGTGTCCTGGTAAGCTTTTCCTCTGGAAATAAACTGGGCTGGCTGTCCCTTTGATCCCATTGTGCAATTCTATCTCGTTCATCAAGCTTTGGCACCTGACCTGTTACAAGGGTATAGAAAATAATACAATTTGAGCATTTCAAAGTGCCGGTTTTCTATTTTAAAAAGAGATATTTGACAGCCACCTTTAGATCCACTTGCTTATCGGGGTTACGTTTTAACAAATTTTTGTGAAAGCATACCATTTATTTGCCAAAATTGGAAAAAAAATGAACAATGGTGAGTTCATATCCCATTGAATATGGCTTAAAACATCCAAATCTACAGCAAAGACTGACAGAAAGAAAGTATCATCATATCAGTGTTGCATCAGAAAATGGCCCAGGCCTGAGCTTCCACAGATTGCATAAAGGTGACCACCACAGCTGGGATGAGAGCTCAGGGTCGTTTTCCAGCACAGAGGAACGTAGCCGCTTCACTTATCCATCCGTTGTGTGGGTGGATTAGAAGCAACACAATCATATCCCTGGCACAGAGGAACGTAGCCGCTTCACTTATCCATCCGTTGTGTGGGTGGATTAGAAGCAGCACAATCATATCCCTGGCACAGAGGAACATAGCCGCTTCACTTATCCATCCGTTGTGGGGGTAGATTAGAAGCAACACAATCATGTCCCTGGCCAGAAGCCTCTTGACTCCATCTTCAACGGGGAGCTTTTACTGATTACAGGAAATGGCTGTCAACGAGGTGAATAATAACACATCTGGAGACAGAAGTCCTAACATGATTCGGAACTCTTCCCTCCCCCACCCCCACCACCCCACAACTCTTCTGCCTAACTAGGTGGCATGAGTGACTTCTTCCCACACGAGATGCTAATTACCCACCCTCATCTATTTATCAGCAACTGATAGTCTTGTAATTTTGGGTAACATAAACTGTCAAACATCAAATATGGTAATTTGTGTAATAAATATTTTAATATAACACCAAAGCACTATAACAAAATCAAGGTATTCATCCCTTCCTGCTTTGGATTGAGATAAAATTCCACACTTGGCTAAAAATTTTCCTGTTGTTTCTCATCAAATATAATGTTAACTGTGTTGATTCTATTCATTTAAGAACATTCCCACTCTAATATTTTTCTCTCATCATTATTGCCTAATGTTTTTGAGCCCACACTAGTAGATTCTAACCCTGAGAATAGTTGTGTTAAGTGATGTTACAGTTGCTATTTAAACTTGCACAAAGTACATGGTGAGATGCTCAGGCCTTGGCTCTACTGAGAATTACGTTGCAACTCACAGTTGACAGTCACACTTTTGCTTCTATTTGCTTGTGCTTCTGATTATAACTCAACGTGTTTTCACTCGGTTTGTAGAGTGCCCCTTTTTAGCCTCTAGCTGCTGGATGACACCATCTGTGATTGCCAAGGAAATTAAATTAAATCAAGTTAAAATTCAATCAACAGAAGATTGTTGCCTCTATGACTTCACTAGGAACCTTGAGAGCATAAGCGTCTAAATGCCTCTCTCTTAATACAGAAACAGGCCCACCATGCTATACCAACATTGGCTCATGGTTAAAGACTCCCCTAGAGCCAGGGGCCAGTCACTTACCCTTTCCGTTCCACCTCATATGGTCTGTAGCCACTAGCAGACAAATTGCTCTGCTTCTGCAATCTTTGCTTGGCTTAGGGAAATCCTGGTTTCTCACTAAAAAGAAGAGGACAAAAGGAAAAAAAATTCTAGGTTTATGCAGAAAGAGAAGATTATGAATTTGTACAATATCATATGTACTACATCAAAATAAATTCTAGATGAATTAAAAGGTTTTATCATACAACTAAAAATAAACCATAAAAATTGATTTTTTTTAAAGTAATAATTGATCTCAGGAGTTTCTCACCCAGAAAAGTACTGACCGAGTTGAACATAAATTTAAATTCAAATTTAAACGAAATGCAAATACAGATGAAAAACTACAAGAAAATGTTTATAACATTTATGACAGGCAATGTGCCTTACTACACACATATACATGATACATGTGTATATATATATGTGTGTGTGTGCATATATATATATATACAAACAAGTAAATATACATATATACAAGTATATGTATAAATTCTTAGGAAAATAAGTAAAAACATCTCATTTTTGGCCAAAAGGCATTAATAGTAATTAACAAATTAAATAAATATGAATGACCAAAAATCTTCTCAAAGTCACATGGTTTAAAAAAGAAAAAAACACACGTTCATACATACACACATTGCAAAAACAATGAGAAACAATTTTTTCAATGTAGCAAACTAACAAAGATTCAAAAGAATTGCTAGTCTGGTGATAGTGAAATAAAGTAAGACCTCTTATTTATTGTGAGTGAACTGTAACATGCTATCATCTTCCTAGAGGTAAACTTGGCAACATATAGGTTATCCTAATATTTGAGGAGAAATTTATCCCGAAGAAATAATCAGATATGCATGGGAATTTTTGTGAAAGAATGTTTTTTGTAGTTTCATGTATAGCATCAAAATATTATAAATAACATAAATGTGAATCTGACTACATAAATCACAATACAAACACAAAATGAAATATTATGTACTAGCCAGGCTCAGTGGCTCAGCCTGTAATCCCGCACTTTGGGAGGTTGAGGTGAGTGGATTGCCTGAGCCCGCGAGTTCGAGACCCGCCTGGACAACTTGGCGAGACCTCATCTCTACAATAAATCAAAAAATCAGCCAGGCATGGTATCGCATGCCTGTAATTCCAGCTACTCAGAAGGTTGAGGCGGAGGGATCGCCGGAGCACCGTGGGTGGAGGCTGCAGTGGTGGGGAGCGGCCACTGCACTCCAGTCTGGGCGACAGAGTGAGACTCCAACTCAAAAAAAAAAAAAAAAAAAGGAAATATTATGTACTTCCTGAAAATATGTAATTATATGAAGAAATATTTACCATGTAATACTATTAAAAGTAGAATGAAAAATTATATATGTTTATATTTATATTTGTGTATTCTATGCAGATTTTATTTAAATGTTATATGAAATGTCTCAATATCAAATGTTGTATACATAATATATGCATAAATACATATACTATCACAGAGAGTATGAGAAAAAAATTGACAAAATGTGAACAGTAATTATAACTGAGTGTTGGGAAGATTTGTCATTTTAATAATTGTTATGTTTCTGTATTTTTCAAATATTTCTAAAATAAGAATATTAAATATAATTATAATCTAAAAAGTAATAAATGTTATTTTTAAAATAATAACTTGTTTTTACTGTCCTCCCAAACGGCAGAGGTCTCAATCTCTCTTGCTAGTGAGATATATTTCATTACCATTTCCCATAACCATGTTATAATTGTCTTCTTAACCAGTTCATAACAGGAAGTGCAAAGACTCACAGTAAGGCAAAATACCAGTAAAAATTTCCCAAGGGAAAGAACTAAGTGGTGGAGCCAGGAAATGTGGTTTGCATTATCACATGTGGCTTCACGTTTTGCCTCCCCCACCTTGGTTCTCCTCTGGGCCTTCCCTTCACTCCCACCAGCACTTCATCTAAGCAAATTGTGCACAAATTTGGAAAGGAGACATTGCCATCCGACAGCCTGCTCATGCTTAATAACTTAGCCCTTCACTGCCACAAACCCAAGATACTCACAGGTGTTCTTCAGACAAAACATTCAGTCAGGTACGTGTTCGGAAAGACCAAGAAGAATCAATTATTTTGAATGTCAGTACCCTCCCAAAAGAAAACTATTACACAAGGTACCGTTTGTTGAGCGCTTATGATGTGCTGTCCCTCTGCTAAGTGCTTTACACATATTGTCTTGTTTTTATTCTTAAACCAACCTTGCAAGGTAGGCACAAGTATCTCCATTTTGCAGATTAGGAATTTGAGGCCCCAAGGAAGATAAGTAATCTGACTAGTATTCCATAGTCAAATCTAAATTTAAGTCAATGCCAGTGCCTACACTCTAAACTACCACACCATATTATCTGCAAATAAGATGGAAAATCACACTTTCAAAAAACCTAGACTGGATTCAGTGGCTCAGCCTGCAACCCCAGCACTTTGGGAGGCCGAGATGAGTGGATTGCCTGAGCCCGCAGTTTCGAGACCTGGGCAACTTGGCAAGACCTCGTCTCTACAATAAATCAAAAATTAGCCTGGCATGGTAGCACATGCCTGTAGTTCTGGCTACTTGGAAGACTGAGGCAGAAGGATCACTGAAGCCCAGCATGTGGACGCTGGAGTGGCCATGAGTGTGCCAGTGCACTACAACCTGGGTGACAGAGTGAGATTCCAACTCAAAAAATGAACAAACAAAAAAAAACCTGAATTCAAGCTCTACTAATAGATTTTGGTATTTAGAGAGACGACTCATTTATTTCCATCTATTCTCCCTTTCTTCAGTAGATTGTTGCTGTCATGATTTGTGGCTTTATTCTGTCAACCTCCCACCACCTATTAAGCAAATTTTAGTATTAAAAACCCAAGGACAGGCACAGTGACTCATTGCCTATAATCCCAACACTTTGGGAGGCCAAGGTGGGAGGACTGCTTGAGCCCAGGAGTTCAATACCAGCATAGGCAACACGGTGAGAGCTTGTCTCTACCAAAAAAAGTCAAAAAATTAGTTAGGTGTGGTGGCACACACCTGTGGTCCCAGTTACTCTGGAGGCTGAGGAGGAATGATCGCCTGAGTCCAAGAAATCAAGGCTGCAGTGAGCCATAATCGTGCCACTGCACTCCAGTCTGGGCAACAGAGTGAGATTCAAAAAATAGTAATAATAATAAAACCTATATACGGGATGTCCAAAGAAAAACTAAAAACATCATGTAGTTCAGGTGAATGAACTGCTTTAATTCCTATTTTATGGATGCATTCACTGAGTTTCAAGGCACATAGCAAACAAATAGCAGAGGAGAGCCTGGAACCCTGGTTTCCTGCCTCTGTTCCAAAGAGCCAGGAGTATATACAACATTTAAGGTTTTTTACTCCAATCATAAAAGTTACTGTCCCATAGCTGGTGATCCTTAAGCCATTTATATATAACTTGGCCTCTGTATAAATTAAACTAGCTATTTTAGAAAGCTAATATTCTTTTTGCATTCTCTCTTTTTCCACGACTCACTCTACATAATAATAGCTCTGTACCAGAGGCTGTTGTGAATTCTTTATGTAATTTGACTCATTTAATCCTTTTAATTCTATGAGGCTAGGCACTATTATTATACACATTTCGCAGACAAGGAAACTGAGGTTCAGGGTTTAAGTAACCTGTTAGCGTGAAAAACTTGTGATTTGAACTCAGCCTGATGCTAGAGTCAATGCTCCGTCCCACTATACCACACTTGTCTCGCTGCACAAAAGTGCATGAAAACTGCACCCTGCAATCCCAGAGCTATTATTTTAGCACTATTTACAACATCACTGCTTAAAGATGTGGAAAATTTGGAGCAAGTCCAGGGATACATAGTGAAAATTATTAATGTTTGAGAAATGAAACATATGAGGAAAGGTTAAGAGAAGTGAAATTTTTTAGTCTTAAAAAGAGAAGTCTGAAGGGGAAGTTAATAACTCTTCAAAAGAATGAAGGACTGTTATGGAGGGAATGGTAATCTGAGTTTATTCCCACTCTACAGAGAAGAATGTAAGAGAAAGCCAGCTTAAATTATGACAGGAGGAAATTAAACCAGCTACAAGGAAGAACTTCCATTAGTTAGCATTCTATCAACTGTGAATTTCAATTTAGCCAGCCCTCCTTACTTTACCAGTTCAAGCATTATGCCTAATGAGGTCAAGAATACACTTCTGAATCCCCAGTGATTAAATGGTACCAGAATAATATTAGCTTCAGATGTTTTGTTTTGTTTCTCAATTCCTTGATAATCAGAAACCTATGTCAAGCTAATATAAAAATTATCAAATGAGAATATATGATTCACCAGATGATATGACTCCCTGACATATTTACTTAGAGTTTACATGACCACCAACACCAGATAGACCTGGCATCATTCTTTTGAGGTCTCTGTGAACAGAAACAGATGCCAAATTTGTCTGTGTGCTTTTGATGGAGTCTGGCCCAAAAGCAAGGAGGTGAACTGCATTGACCTCTTGTGGTTCCCTCCTGTTTGATGATTCTACAACCCCCTACATTTGGTCATCTATTCCAATAAAGCTTCATTTTTAGAATCCATGGTTTCTTCACAACTGGGAAGAATAGGGTACAGCAATGGAACAGGAAAGAATTGTTGATGGGTAAGATAAATCAGGCTCCAGGCTAACTTGCAAAAATCTTACTGGTTCAGAGTTCCTCAATGTGGTCCTTGAACCACTTCATATTGGATTTGTCTCTGGTACTGTACTTGTTAAAAATTAATCAGAATCTTTAAAGAGGGGCCCCAAGCACTGCATTTTACGCACTCCTCTAACACATTGTTTGAAATGTTTAAATGTACACTAAGCTTTAAGAACCAATGAGATTCACATCTAATACCTTCATTCCACAACCAAGGAGAAACCTAGAGAAATTGATATATGCCCACTTAGTTACTAGGAGAATCAGAAATGGAATCAGATATCCAGAATTCTCAAGCTAATAAATTTCTCATCTACTTAGAAGCATTAAAAATAGATTTTTAGAAAATTCCCTGTGGAATATATACTTGGCATCAAAACAGTTATCAAACTGGCTTATCTCTCTGGATAATTTCATTCTTTGTTGTGGACAAAAATACCAATGGCCCATATGCCATTCAGGTTACTTGGCACCAGGAATAACTGAATCTCACTTCTCAAAGACTCAAACAATAATAAACAAACAAACAAATAAACAAATAAAAATACATTCGTTCATCCTAGATGTCTAGAAGTGAGGCAAGCCCCTGGGTCAGTCAATTCAACAGTTGAACCCTGCCATTTGAGACTCCATTTTATCATCTCTTTACTTTGCCATCCAGATCATTAGACTAACCTGTCACTTCTCTCTCTTAAGGACAGAACTTCTTTCCAAGAAGTCCTATGTGAGGTAATTGTGCAGACATTGATTCTTTTCCTCTATATCTGGCTTCTTTCTCTCCCCTTCCTCAGGGACCAGTCTCTAGACAAGGCTGGTCTCTGAAGAATTTGCATATTCCCAATAACCCAGTCACAGGGTGCAGGTAATTGAGCAGAACTGAGAACATTGTGGGCAACACCTTTACTCACTGTGACGTAACCACTGCATAGCTAGTTGAATAATTAACTTGCTTGACTATAAAACTACTTGCTGTACTGTCTTGCAGGGTGGATTATTTCTTTACAAACCGGCAGCCATCCGTGCCTCCTGTAGGTTCTAATAAACCAGTGTCTTTTCCTGCTTGATCTCTGGGTAACTTCTTGGGAATATGTAAAGAACCTTACAACCAAACACTCTTAGATTTAGGGTTGCCAAGTTACAGACTAAAAAAGATTTTTATTGCTTTTCATTGACTCAAATAAGTGGAAGTTTATCCATTCCTCAACCAATTACTGGCAGTAAGACTAACAATACCATAATTGGCTATAACAACCAACTGATGTGAAATGGAGGTGGGAATCAACCACAGTGTCCTCTACAGTCTGGCAGGGAAATGGCTGGAGAAACCCCCACGTCTTCCTTAGCCCGATCCCCAGAGGGAAGTCACTCAGGACACTTACCTCTACCAGGCACTTTCTTCACTCTTAGTGTGCACAGAACTATTTTCCATTTCCAATGTATGTTAACCAATTTTATCCTGGGGCAAGACCTTCCTATCTCACACTCCCAAAACACATTCATGACCACTGAATAGTGCTTCTGGGCGAGAAAGGCATGCCTCCTTCTCTATGTATAGTAGAGTCCTACATGCACTCAAAATATACTCATAGGTACAAAGAGAAATGTCATTTCTTTGTTTTAATATTTGAACTAATCTTCCTCCCAAGCCCATAGCAACTGGGAAACAGAGTTAAAGGTTGTTAATTTTGTTCCAATCTAGTGAATTCAAAGGACCATGATAAACAGTTGCTTTTATAATCCAGTCACCTATTTGGATTAAAGACTGAATATTTCAGATTTCTCCCCACTCTTTTTCAAAATGGCATTTGGATATAGAGGAAGGACTAACCACAGAGAGGAAATAGAAGACTTAGGTCACAGAATCCTCCCACTGCCTACCCTGGGTGTTCCTCACTGTGAGGGGCCCTTTCGAGAACAAGCTGACTCTGCCTCTCTGACCCATTCAATCTCCCCATGAATTCCCTGGATCCAGGAGCAGTGGGCTTTCTCCCCGCTCTTCCTGTTGGGATAGAACCTGCTCTCTTCTTTTCATGGGTAGCATTCAAATTACATACTCCTGCCTCAACCATAGTAGTGGTGGAGTGTATGGATGAAGACGTCTGATCAAAGAGAATAAAAAGGGGCTGTTTCAAAAGTATTATACCTGTTACACAGGATAACACGCAAAATTCTCAGGGTATCTTTCAAAGCCACCTGGATCAACCTATTCCACTAACTCATGATGATATAGGGAGGAAAGAGTAGGGCCAAAGGTAGCTAACTATAAAAGCATAAAACAAAACCCATCATCCCTGTGAAATACCAAAGCTGGAAAGATTTGTCTGTCCCCTTAGAGACTGAGGTTTAAGTGCAGAAGGGTAAAGTATCCATGAAATAAAGAAAAGAGACAGGTTTCCAGTAATCCTGACTGTGTCTAGACAGGCGACATCTAAAAAGCCATATTGGCCAGAATCACTTTCGCCATCAATCTGCATGGTGATGGGGCACAGAAGTATCAATGACACCAGTGCCATTAACACAGAAACAACAGAAAGGACACAAGTCACTCTGGAGCCCCAGCTGGAGAGATCTTTCTAATTGTAGACAAGACTTCAGTGTCATCATAGTTCATTTATTTCTCTAAAAAGTTATAAATTAAAACAAACATAAGATGGTTCGTGGAATGTCATTCAGTGGTGATGAATAGCAATTCATATTTCAGTTAATTATTGGCCTTCAAAGGGACAATAAAAAATTGTCCTTTTGAAGGACAGTACTGCTCTCTTTTTTACCTATTATATGTTTGTATTTAAACCTAAACCCACATCCTATGCTTCTCCTACAAAGCATAAGACATGTACCTTGCTATAAGGAAAACCATGTCTTTTAGAAATCATTCTATTTGTTAAGGAAAAAGCCTCTGACTTTCTTTTTTAAATTTAATTATTATTTGTATTTTAAAGATGTGGGGTACAATTCAGGGTTAGGTACATAAGTGGTCATCATGTAGGTAAAGTTTGGGAACCGTTATTGATATTATGTGACCCCTTTCCTTCCCCTGGCAGTGTCCCATTACTGCCAATTCCTTTCTTATAGTATTATGATAAATGTCCAGGGTCTGCTTATGAGTGAGTACATATAGTACTCAAATTTTTGTTTCTGTGATAGATCACTGAGTATTCTAGACTCTAAATCCATCCAAGTCACTGCAAAGTCCATAATTTTGTTTTTCTTTATGGCTACATAATATTCCATAGTGTATCTGTACCACATTTTCTTTATCCAGTCTACTTTCAATGGGCAGCACAGTCAGTTCCATGTTTTTACTATTATGAATAATGCCGCAGTAAACATGCATGTTCGGGTATCTTTTTCATAGAGTAATTTGAGTTCCTCCAGGTATAAACCCAGAAGGGGGATTGCTGGGCCTGTGACTTTCTTATAACTCAGGTTGAAAAAATTAAAATTTAGTTTGCATTCTGAAGCAAACATTGTAAATGCTTCTATATTAGACCAGCTTCAATGCTAACTACCCAATCAGTGCTAATCAAAAAATTCATTAAAATAGAGGAAAAGATTAAGAAAATGGAGAAGGTACAGGGAGAAATAACTAGTTAGATTATGTCAACACTGACAGCATGTGCAAATAATATATGTAATGAAGTTTTCTTTATTAGCAATTAAGAAGATCCAGGACTTGCTCTATTTCTCTCTTTCTAATTAAAATAGTAGTCTCCATAACTTAATGTCATTTTGGAAATCCAACTTGAAGAAAGAGATCTTTAGCTAAGGTTAACTCAGTAACAGGAGGTCCACATGGACAAATTCAATCTGCCAAAGCAGTGCAGACAAGATAATATTCTAGGCAGAGAAGACAGGTGACAATAAAAAGAAAGGCATTTCAGGAAGAGGGAATGGCATATGCGAAGCAGAGACATGTGTCTTTGCTTGGCATAATCAGGTCAGGAGCCTGAAAAGCAGGAGTGGGCTCCCAAATGTCAGAAACTGCAGAGAAGTGAACGTAAGACAAGGACAGATTATTCCCCACAGTGACCTCAGTGAGAACAGTGTCAATGGCTAAGCCCAGGTTGCAGTGGGTTGAGTGAAAAGAATGTTAAAACATTAAAAAAAAAAATCCCAATGGAAAAAGAGAGATTGTCTAAACACTTGAAAGCATTGTAAAATAAAAGGAAAGTTTTGTTACGGTTTTGGTAGAATGAGAGGACTTGATCACATGTTAGTCTAAGAAAAGGAACCACAAGAACGATAGAAGTTGAAAACATAGTAGAAAAGGAAGATTGTTGATAAATCAAGATTCCAGGTGAGACATGAGGAACAGATCAGGGAGGATAATGCCCCTTTGAGTCCAGGGAATGATATAGGTATAAATAAGTTCATAGACAGGGAGGAAACAAGAAATTAATGAATTACTGATTAATAATCTCTAATTTCTTGTGAGTCAAAACTAAGACTATTTACTTATGTATAAACTCCATTATTCTCCGCACATGCTAAATGGGGTAGTCCATCCACTGAGAGGAATTAGGACAGGGGAAGGAGTGCTGTGAGGAGAGGCTGAAGTACCAGAGACACTGTGGGGAAAAAATGGAGAGGGAATGGGAGTCAAGAGAAAGAACATCCAAGAGAGATGCAGAGGCAAAAGATTGAGGGAAGATTGGTGAAGAGAGAGTCAGCATATCTATGTTGTCCATGATCTTGAACTCACTTGAATTAATTGGACTCAACTTTCCAGTTTCTGGCTGATGTTGATAGGGCACAGAATAGGCCAAGTGCCAAGGGGGTGTGAGGCCCAGTACTGCAGTCGCTCCCGATCCTAGCCATGTGTAGAAATTGCCCAAGGAACCCTGGTAATATCTAGCCCAATAGACTGCACATTTCACCCATCACATCCAATTTTATTAAGGTTAGCTGTTACTAGTAACCATCATGCAACTTCTTTTTCTTATTTAACTCTGGTGTGTTGATAAATTTTCTACTGAGTTGTAGTTTATCTTTCCTGGCTTTAGTGTAGACTCTATAAAACTGATTGCTTTTACCGACCAATTTAGCTAGGTTACAACCTGGCTAGTAGTTCTTCTATTTTGTAATCTGGGAAGGAAATAAATTTTAGATGCCAATTTTCCCTCTTCCACTGTCTGCTTACAGTCAAGTGACCCAGATAAATTGGTCACTAATATTCACATCCTGTGTGTGATGGCATCTAAGTTTTTAATTCACAATAAAGGGCTTTATTAGAACTGGTTCTATAAATATTTATCATTTATCATCTTAGTTTTCTTGCCAATACCAATGTAATTTTTAACTATTTTAGCCAGTTGTGAACTAAATGTTTTCTATGGGTTTTCTTTCATTGCTTTATGGTTAACCATCTCAATTACAGTAAGACCAGATATTGATAGGCTTCCTTGTTCTCTTTATTAATTTGATCTTTAATCCTTTCAACCTATCTGTCACAACTATCATCCTAGAGAATATGTAAACTTACCCACCCCATAAAAAGCCTAGATGAAAATTCCCACCATAATGTTATTTATTCAGATCTATTTTTCCTAACATATAGTCTACCACATACACATTTGGAAGAAAAATATATCAAGAGAAAGGTTTCTCTTTCACATTTCCCACATATACAGCTTTAGTCAGTTTTTTAGTCTATTTATTTGAAACTATCCATATAATCACTGTGGCCAATGGAGGTACATAAACCTCATACTCACTGTGGTACACAAAGCATTAAATTAAAGGGCTACTCAGCAACCTAGTCCCAGGAAGGAAGAGAGGAGCAAGGCACTGTGCAGCCTTCTTTCCCTCTCAACTCCTAAGCTCTGCTCCCTTTTTGTTCACTTCCAGGGCTAACACCTGGAAAGTTCCAGGGAAAGGGGGAAGAATTAGTCACCTTAGTACAAGGGCCCCTCTTCACTGCCTCCTCCGGTCTTTCTCTATCTGGACAAGAAGCTACTAGGTGTACTTACCCTGGACCAAACGTCCCAGACTCTCAAAGCTGAAATTTTAAAGAAAAAGATACATCCTAAATATATGTAACACATCTCAGTTTCTCAGGAATTGCTATACTCTGTGTTCTTCAAAAGATAGAATATGCTTCATTTTAAGCAGGATGTCTCAACCTTGATGCTGTTAATATTTAGGGCTGCATAATTTTTCTGTAGAAACTGTCCTGTACATTATAGAATGTGTAGCACCATCACTGACCTCAACTCAAGTATCCTCTACTTGGTTGTGATAACTCAGTGATGATAACCAAACATGTCTATAAACACTGCCAGAGTTGTTATGGTAACCAAACAGTTATCATAACCAAAAATATCTCTAAACACTGCCAAATGTCCTCTGGAAGGCAAAGTCACCCAGTTGTGAATCACCAATTTAAAACATCATTTTCTCCACTCCATTCCCACCCCTAGAAGAACTATTAAGAAGAAAGAAGGAAAGGGAAAAAAGGAGAGAAAAAAAAGGGACCAAGTTGGGAAGGAATGGGGAAAAGGGAGAGGGGAAAAAGGAAAAAGAGAGGAAAATAAAGGAAACAAAATATAAAAATAAAAGAAAGGGAGATAACTAGGAAGAAATTTAGATCTTGATTCCGAGTATAAAATGCATTTATTCATCTTCCTCTAGATGAAACCTAATCCCAATTTCAAAGATGAAAAATGTAAGGCAAAATCTTTAATTCCTGCCCTCCTTAAAAGTAGACTTTAGTTGACTAATTTACATCTATCAGGGATTTTGAGAGAGAAAATATAAATCAGATGTTGATAAGTTCATAGATCAGAAGTTAACCAATTCCACTGAAAATATTCACTCTGAGGAGCTGAAAGGCAATTGTTGAGACAAGACTGGAGAAACAAAGGCTTTGCTGGAATGAATCAACTGTTTATTACAATTATAGAAGTTTATTTCTCATGGTTCTGGAAGCTGGAAGGTCCAAGATCAAGGCACTGGCATCTGGTGAGGGCCTTCTTGCTGCATCCCCACATGGCAGAAGAGCAGCAGAAAGTGAACCCACTCCTACAATCTCTTTTTATAGCAGCATTAATCATTCATGGAGGCAGGAGTCTAATGGTCTAAACACGTCTCATTCTGCTCTACTTCCAAACATTGTTACATGGTGGATTAAGTTTCCAACACAGGAATTTTGGGACAGGAGAGCACATTCAGATCATTGTACCTAGTAAGATGTCAAAGTGGTATTCTCTCTCTGGGCAATCAGTGAATATCATTAATTTTTAAAAATTATACTCAAACTTTCTAAGGGCAAAAAGTCTGAGTGATAACGAATAGACCTCTGACATTTGAGGCTGCCAATAATTTTGTTAACTTCATTGTGGTAGTTTTCTGCATGATTAGTTATGCTTTTCCCAAGGAGAATCCAAAAACTTCCATTGCAAGCATTTCTTGCATGTGACTAGCTTCAATGAAGCAGACTCACCCTATGTGATTTGGAAGAACAAAATCTATAAAGTCACAGGTCCTTTATAGAAAGAATGGTCCTAGAAGTGTTGAGTTTACCTGTAGGAGATATGGCAGGTGTGGCAGTGTTTCTGGTGTTTGGGTGATGGTTTCATGAGTGTTGAGTGACCACAGCTACAGATTTTTCACTGGAGCAGTCTCATCGACTAATTGAGCGTTCTTCTTGGCTGCTCACTTCTTCTGTGTGGTATCCATGCTTGGTTCTCTCACTTTCTTTAAAAGTCTGAAAGCTGTCTTATATCCCATATAAATTTCTTTCTGCTTAATCTAACTTAAGTGGGTTCTGTGAACTGGAATTAAACCCTGGCTGATAAAAAGGGGTGAAGAAAGTCTCTTTCACATCAGCAAAGGAAGTTGCTCTAGCAGGACTGAGTTGGACAAGAGATACAGAAGGAATAAACTATGTTGGTGATGGCCAACAAAGTCTCCAGTGGTTGGTTTCTAAGTAGAAATAGAGAAAACTAGTTTTAATGAAATAAAAATAAAAGAGCTTGTCATATGATGGGCACTTGCAGGATCTTATTCCTCCCTCCTCTCTTCCCCAAGTATTTATTTTGTTGTTTTTGTGTTCACTGACTATTCCTATGTTTGTCCCTCCACTAGACTCTGAGCTACTTAGGAATAAAAATGGTATTTACCTTTTTTGTCACCCATGTCAATGTCTGAACACAGGATTTTGGACTTAGTAGATGCTCTAGAATACTTACTGGGTGTGATATGGTTGTTGGTTGCAAGACATTCCCAGCTCCTCATAAGGGGAGGTGGAAATTTCCTTTTGCAGACAATGGAGTAGACAGAAAAAGCCTCTCTTCTTTTTATTTAAGGAGATTGACTTTAAAATCTGTATATGGGATGAGGCTGAGTGGATTCTGCCAGCCAGGAGTCTTATTGATAGCTAGCAGTGGTCCTGGTGGTGCTCCAATTTGTATTTATATCTCTAACACGCCTCTTCCATCAAAATATGCCATATGCAACTAAAAGATAGTGAATCAAATATTAATGCCCAAGATGCCTATGCATTTTTGTAATGCCTTCAACCTTCATTACAAAGGATTTTAATGCACTCTTATAATTTTACTTCAGCACAATGCAATCAGCAAATATCAGTTTCTCTCTGGGACCACAAAAACTTGTTAACTGCAGTTCTGCTACTTATGCCCTAGTGAAGGAGAGATGAGGAAGCATAGGGAATGAGAAATAAATTCATTTGCCAGACATCTGCTGGATCTTTTTGTTTTGTTTTGTTCCTTTTTTTTTTTTTTTTTTTTTTATTGAGTTGGGATATCACTCTTTCACCCCACCTAGGCTGGAGTGCGATGGCGCAATCATAACTCACTGCAACCTCAACTTCCTGGGCTCAAGCGATCCTCTTGCCTCAGCCTCCTGAGTAGTTGGGACTACAGATGTGTGCCACCACATCTGGCTAATTTTTTTATTTTTTTAATTTTTTTGTAGAAACAGGGTCTCGCTATATTGCGCAGTCTGATCTCGAACTCCTGGGCTCAAGTAATTCTTCCTCTTCAGCCTCCAAAGTGCTAGGATTACAGGTATGGGTCACTGTGCCTGGTCTGGATTATCTTTAACGGGATTTTAATGTATTCTGTCTTACGTGCCCATTCCTTTTTCTCTGCCTGTTAGAATCCTGCCCATTCTGTGAAATTAAAATGCCACCTCCACGAAGCCTTTATTATTGCAACCAGAAATGCTCTCAGTGTTCTTTATTTCTCCTTCACTTATCAAAAACTACCTTGTCTGGTAATTATTTGTTTATGTCTCCTATAACCTAACAGATAAGAAGCTTGAGGGTAAGGACTGGACACTTTTCACCTTTGCATCCCAGAACATTACAAGTCATGAAATATTCATTGACTGGAAAAATGGAGAAAATTGTTACTTCTATTACCAGGGTTAGGATAGAGAGGAGTCATGACAGTTCAGGGAAAATATAGCTGAAACAGGCTTTTGTGATCTAGCTTAGGAATTAACTGCCTTTTAAAAACCTATTTTCCTGGAGGGGAAAAAAAATCTAATTTATAGCCGGGCTTGGTGGCTCAGCCTGTAATCCCGCGCCTTGGGAGGCTGAGGTGAGTGGATTGCCTGAGCCCACGGGTTCGAGACCCACCTGGGCAACTTGGCGAGACCTCATCTCTACAATAAATCAAAAATCAACCGGGTGTGGTAGTACGCGCCTGTAATTTCAGCTACTTGGAAGGCTGAGGCGGAAGGATCGCCAGAGCCCAGCAGGTCGAGGCTGTGGTGGCCGGGAGCGGCCACTGCACTCAGTCTGGGCGACAAAGTAAGACTCCAACTCAAAAAAAAAAATCTAATTTATGAGTTAGACGGTTAAAAACACACTGAATTAAAATTAGCTCACCATAACTTCAAATTTTGGACTCCTAAAATAAAAAGTAAGGCCTTTTCTGCCTTTCTCAATGACAGAGCACTTCTTAGTTCAGGCAGAAAGAAAACATCCGCTGGGTAGAGCTGTTCCCCTCTTCCTCTCACTGGAGCTCATTTTTCATTGCCCTTTAACTTTTTCCCTGCAGAATTATAATTAAGTCTCAGCAAAATTAGTCACCGATATTTAGCAAGTAGCTTATGGCATTGTCAAATTTTGACTGCACACCCTGAAAAATTTGTCAAGCAGGAACATTTAATAAATACATAGGTACTCACTAAATGGTGCCCTGATAAACATTGCTCATTTTTGCCCAACTAGGAAAAGTGGCATGACATTCCATCAGAATTATTAGCAAAGATTTCCATGGCAATTTAATGTTGGGGTTTTTAGTACCAGATCTACAAAAATTTGGTATTTTCTCCTGGGTCCTATCCCTATAATTGTAGCAGATTCACCCCAGGAGGAAAGTGCTGCCTTAGATCAACTTTTCTTAAATTGTTTCAAGGATGTTAACAGTTAATATGTGGAAAATGAGTCAAATGAGTTTGAGAAATGCAGTACTGAGTTTAACAAAATTAATCAGATTCATTTAGCTATAGACATCACAGAGCCTTTAACAAGATAGTATTCACTGAGAATCTCAGGGATTTCTCCAGAAACCTGTGTGCTGAACACATAGTTTGGAAAATGCTGCCTTATACTATGACTACTTTGCCCTTCCTACTATACTACCAAACACTAGTGATGTAGAAAGCAAGACTGAGTAATGTCAACATTCTTTTAATGCTTTCTCTATAAATAATATAAAACATAATGACTCGCTCACTACAAACATCTGAAGAATACTGTTCAATAGGTTAAAAAGAATCAAACTCCTAGGCACAACAAATATTTTCTGACCACCATCAACTTTTGCTCACATGCTTAACCTAATCTTCTCTCTAAATCTTCCCTTCAAGGGAATAGTTATATCTATCTTCTAGGGAGCTTTTAATATATTTTAGGATTGTGCTAAATGAAGTTCTTTGTTTAGTCCTCAAACCCTATGGGGTGGGAACTAATACTAAGAAAAGCAAAACTTCAAAAACTTGCCCAGTTAAGTAGCAAGGCCAAGATTCCAGGTCAGATATTCAGAATCCCAAGTCATGGGGAAAGGTCACATCCTCATCACTACGCCTCTCTAGATGTATGTGCTGCTCTCACAGGTTCCCACATTTAGATGCACCATGTCCATGAAAACACCTACTAGATAAAGCCCACTGGAAGACTGGATTCCACTTCCTTCTTTGAATACCTCTGACCCAGGACAAGGGACTCTAAAGTTGGGGTCCAGCCTGAGAGGCCAAGTGCATTTTTGGATGTGTGCAGGAAAGAATTCAAGAGTGAGCTGACAAAGTGAAGTGAAAACAAGTTTATTAAAAGAAAAGAGGAACAGAAAGCAGGTTACTCTGTAAGCAGAGACGTCCTCATACAATTGCTGGCATTTCAGCTAGAAGATGAAAACAAGTGTATGGAAATGACAGACAGCAGGCTACTCCATAGCCAGAGCAGCGTTGTCTGGTCTAGAGGAAGACCAGCAAGCATTCATTTCTGGAGTTGTGTTTGTATAGTGATTTCTTGATTATATACTAAGCAAGGTGTGGAATATTCATGGTTTCCTGGGAGAATTCTAAGTGGAGAGTTCTAAGAACTGTGACTCTTCCCACTTTGTTACTTTAAATGGACAGGGTTGGAACTGTCATGGTGCAGAAGGGTGTGTTATTTAGCATGCTAGTGTATCATAATGAGTATATAATGAGGGTCAAAGTCAGGTGAGCAAATAAGTTGCCATCTTGGTTCTAGCTGGCTCTAACTGGTTCTTAACCGCATCCTATTATTCTCTTTGGGAGCTCAGAAAACCAGATTATCCACTAGTCTAGAGAAACTATATAAGCCATTAGTCTTGAAAAGTTAGTTAAGAAACTAGTCCTGTCACACTTCTATTTCATCTCCTTACAATCTATCAAAGGAATAAGTGTTAACTGACTAATTTTCCACTTCCCTCTGAGTGGCTATCTTTTGCTATCCTCATGGACTCCTTCTAGCACACTGTAATGCGAGAAGCTCCTTTAGTGTTCTTTCAGAGAAAAGCAATACGGTGTTTAGTCAGAGTTTTAACTTCTCACTTACTGCATTCTTTCTTATAGAGGGAAGAAGAAAAATTACAGAGACAATGCACTAGGTCTTTGACAACCACATCATCAATTTACATCAACTTATTTTGCATGTGAGCAAGTTAGGCTTAGAGGGACCCACAAGAATCATGGTAATGATGACTTTTCAGGCTGTTCAAATAGGGAGAGGGGAAACAAGTATCCACGGTGATGTAAAATCTTCTCCTTCCATGTACTTATGTAAGACTAGGTGGGTTTTTTGCAAATCCCTGAGCCTAAGTACAAAATTACAGTCAGGGCCTAGATACAAATTCTTTGAAATGTCTGCAAAAACAAAGTGGATTTAACTTAATATTGAATATGAGGTTTAATACATGAGTTAGTATCACAGACTTTAAAAAGTAAGTTAGTTTACATGCCATTGGGATTAAGTATACTTCCTTGACATCTTTTTCTTGTCTTCTGGTTCCAGCATCACTGAAGACTTGCAGACAATATTGCCTTCTAGGAGTCAGAGAGTGATAACATTGGGCTTCAACTCATGGGTCCTCACATCTCTGTCTGCCCAGTACTCTTGGAATCAACAATCTTAAGAGATGAGTGCCTGTGAGGCAGTGGGGATACAAACACCTCTGAAGTAGACCAAAGCCCTATATGTGGAGGTTATTTGCTCTTTCTGATAGGCACCAGAGTTAAGTGAAAACAGGATTCACTCTCAGGACAAAGCAGACCTGGTGACTTGCAACCCAAATCCATTGCATACTGGCTTTATACCCTGGAGCAAATTATTGTTCCTTTCTGAGTGTCATATTCCTCACCTGTGTAATTACAGTTGATATATACCTTATTAAAAGAGTTTTAAGAATAAAATTTAATAATGTATATTGAAAATTCCAATCACATTGTCTGACACATAAGAAATATTCAATACATATTTACTTCCTCCCTGCCCCTCAGCTTCTTGGTTGTAAAGTGACTGGTTAATGATAAAGTTTTGTCTCAAAGGAACTATTAAGAAAATAGTGGAGAATACCTACAACATAGTAAATATTCAATAATGATAATAATAATATTAGATGCTATTATCACCACCATTGCCTATTATTATTATTTTTTAATTAAAATGTCTTCAAGGCACAGCAATCTGATGGGCTGAGTCAATTTTGTTGGTGCCACATGTGTGTCCCCACATGTCCCATGACTGGCAGAAGAAATGGGCAGCAGGTGAGGGGCACATTTAAGTCAACATCACTTAAGTTTTGGGAGACTTTTCTTCTTAGAGTCTGTTCTACCCCGCCTTGTTTCTAATTAGGTAAATTGGAAAATCAAGATAAGGGATTTTTAAGTGTGGTATCTGAACACAGAAGCCTAGAGGATATTCTTTGCTTTACTTCTAGAGTTCATTAAAGTTGAGAATGCTTGATAGAGGTTGTGTTCCATCTCACCCACCCACATTTCCTTAGAATAGTTTGACCTTATGGGATTTGTACAACCAAAGGCCCTGGAGTCACATGGTTTCTCTTAGGTCCCAAGTCACTGCATTTGAATTGATTCATCTACTACAGACAAATGAGCTAATCTAGTCTCTCTCGCTTCATACACATATGTGGTAATAGATAAAAATTCCCTTACACTGTTAACTTTTTAACAAATACTACCTTCCTTTGGTATTTCATTTGAAGTTAGCATAATAAATGCATATTGTAGCCCAATAGTATCTCTTTTTATAGATTTAGGCTAAACTGTCACAAAAGGGTAAAATATTATCTTAAAGGTATCTTTGCTTGAAAAATGCACAATCTTAACCATGAATTCTGTCACTGTTATACAATTATTGTCTGTGCTAATGTCATCGTGTATCTTTCTATACTTTTTCCCTGAGACAGACTACATGCAAAACTCCTCTTCTGGAGCCGAGATGAAAACATAGCATTATTTTATCCAAGATTTTAAATGCCTAGATATATTGATCCAGCCTGCTAGCCTGCTCAGAAGGATGCTCCACTTGCAGCATTGTGCTTAGAGACAATCTAATAAAAGCTTACTGAATAATAAACAATAGGAGCTCACCAATTCTAAAAATTTAGATTGACAGGAATAATCCCCTCCCTAGAAAAGACAGACCAGCGGGCGCTTCCCATAAACCCATTACTGCCCACTCACCCATAAGCCAATAGAAGATGTTGGATTATTGGAACTCCTAGCTCTAAAAGAAATTGCTTCCCTAAATTTGACTTCCCACACTAAATATAAAATATGGACCATCTGTAATGAAGGGATTGCAGACCAACCAGCCATCATCTCCTGAGGCAGAGGTTAGAAGGTTGATGCACATTGGTTCCAAGGGGAAGGGAATGACGATGACCTTTTACCTTGAAAATGGCCACTTGGAGCTTTAATGTGAGGAAGAAGGTCAGGTATTAGCCAGTAAAGAGTCTCCAAAGCTTTTGCCTTGTTAGACTCTTAACACAGGGTGGGGTGAGAGAAGCCACAAAAGCGATTGAGAGAACAGCATCAATTCTCATAAACATGAGAATGTAATACAGATGGAATGGGAAACTGGATATACTTCAGATGGGGAATGGAATCCAAAGTCTTGCAAAACAAACAAGTAACTGTAGACAAAAGACAAAGGATTTGGAAAGGAACTGTTTTATATTTACTTGTGGCACATTCTTGACCATCTGATTGGTACATCTCTTTTGTCATTTGTCCCTCGCCTGCAGGCAAAGCACAGTTTCATCAAGGCTGATTCTTTTACAAAAAACCACTTTATAAAAAATGTCTGGGCGGAGGCAAGAGGATTCCCAGAGTCCACAGGTTCAAAAACAGCCTGGGCAGCATGGCAAGACCTCGTCTCTACAGCAAATCAAAAAATTAGTCAGTCATGGTAGTGCACACCTGTAGTTCCAACTACTTGGAAGGCTGAGGCGGAAGGATCATCTGAGCCCAGCAGGTTGAGGCTACAGTGGCCATCAGCATGCCACTGCACTCTAGCCTGGGTGATAGAGCGAGACTCCACCTCCCCTCCCCACTCCAAAAAAAGCAATTTCTGGAGTTCAGCAAAATTTCCATTGTCCATTTTCTGAGTTTTGTTTAAGTCTAGCAAAAAACTGTGACAGCAATGGAAGGGTGGCCCCAAAATATCGAATGCTTTGTCAGCAGCAGCTTTTAGGGCAAAATGGAAGGGGCGGTGGAGCAAAGATTTCAACTGAGAACAGAGTACCTCATTCAAGGGAGGGGGACATCATGCCAGAAACAACTTGAATTGCACAGGCAGGAGGGGAACACATCAGGCTTATGAGAAGACCTGTGGTAGAGTGCATTGATGCTGGTACAGATCATGAGGATAGTTTTAATAAACATATAGGAATGTACACACCCATCAGCCTCATGGAGACTAGCAGCAGAGTCCTTGGGCTGAGGTTTCAAAATACAAGTGAGGAAAAATGGAGGCTGTCTTACTTAATGTCTTGCCGTGATTGGTATTTTGGGAACACAAGATTGACCTGATGAATCATGAATGAAAAATTGAATGTGAAATTTCTCTTTTTTGTTTCAAAAAGAAGTCTTTTCCACTTAGCTTTCTCAGGCAATCTCTCCTAGGCCACTGTCTTTAGCACAACAATTCTCAATGCATGGCATACATGGAAATTAAACTTCAAAGAAGAAGAAACAATTAATAGCTGCTCCAGTTAGTAGTACCTTTATCAGCTTGGAATGAGAAAGAAAAATGACAGAGTAATATTGCCACTAGCAATTTCTAAGTCATGTGATTTTTTTTTTTTTTTTTTTTTTTTTGTGGAACAGATCAATGTTGGTTGCCAAGCAACACACACACAAAAAGAAAAAAAGAAAAGAAAAAGGGAAGAAAGCATTGTTATGCTTTGATAGAGTTCCTTTTTTAAAAAAAAGCATTAAAAGATTTCATACTGATATTATCATTATAATTACTTTCAAGCTCTTGGTTACCTTAAAGGAAGATCAGCCTCATTAATTGAGAATAACTTTTGTGAACAATGGGCAATGTGCAAAATACACTTGGTAAATGAATAGTAAACTTTAGACACAAGAGCTGAAAATTTATAGTTGCCACCTGGAAATGCTTTATTAATGATATGTGTATGTTTATTAATGAGTTTATTGCCTCTGTGTCACATTTATGTCACCATCAAATATTAATGTTTTCTATATTATAATAATATCTATTGATATAACTGAAATTTGCTTTCCAGTACATGTCACCATGAATAATACTTCTGAAATAACAAAATCAATAACAAGAATATTAGGGGGACATTATAGTATGTCAATGAAATGAATTCCACTTAAATGCAGCATGGAACATAAACCAATTAAATATACCAAGTTATAATTTTAAATACATAAATATACAAATTAAGAATATGGATCTTATAGCATGCAATAATACATTGTCTGAAATAATAGAATAAAGTCACCAAATAAATGAAAACAGGCTCTGTGGATTCTCCGATCTAAAGTCAAGATCCTTCTCACTGTTGGAATTAATAAGCATCAGTTTCTTTCAACATGACAGAAGATTATGTAGACAAGAGGGAGACTAAGTGGTTCTAATAAATCCTAAATTCATTTACCCTTGGATAAGATGGCCGCTGCTCTTCCCTCCACTCACTCCTCCCACAATTGCAAGCTCTTGTTGAGAAGCCATTTTTTTTCCACTCCATGTTGCACAGGATTGGACCGTTTCTGAGTGAACAAGAGGCCTTCCTAGTAAATACCAAGGCAGAAATGTTCGCCCAGCTCCTAGGGCTCTAAGCAGAGGCAACCGTCAGGGCAGCTGGGATTCTGCCTGTGCTATCTAGAGATCAATAGAGCACTTCAGCCTAATGCTTTACAGAGCTACTAATAAAGACAGAGGGACAGCAGGCTTCCACAACCAAGGGAGAAAAACCATGAGTATTCAGCAGAATACAAACTCAGCTAGATTCTGGTTAAGTGTCAGAATACCTCTGTCATTGTTTTTAAATTTCTCTCATAGGCAAAGCTGCCTGGGAGAGGCAAAATAGAAAGCATGCTCCTCTGGTTACCTCTTACTTTATGCAGTCTTGAGCTCCCCACAGAGGTCCTCATTCTAGTATGTTCTACTGAAACTTTCTTGAATTGTTCACACTTGGACTGATTTAAGGGCAATTCCCTCTGGGCCTAGCTAGCTCAACTGACAAAGTATATCACAGTATAATGGCTTGATGTGTACTCCTTCTGAATTGTATGCAACAATTCTAGAATTACTGCTATCTTAAGCCAGAGTATTTATCAACAGCAAGAATTTCAGGCCCCATTGTTAGTCAATAGGAATGGGGCTTGGGCATCGTTTTATTCCTACATCACAAGCAGTTGCCTGTTTTACTATGTGCAAGGGAGGCTTAACCACAACTAATGATGCCAGAAATTGTTCTAAGCACTTGACATGTGTTACTCTTCTAATCTTCATAACAACTCTACAAGGTAAGTCCTGTGTTTGTGTTCATTTTACAGGGAAAAACTGCTTGGGATTCTACAGCTTATAAATTTAAGACAGAAATATGAACCTTGAGCATTTGATTCCCAAACCCAGACTCTTGCTTGAAACCCCACAAGCCCTGCCTCTTACAGACTGTCACATGGTAAGGGGCTCCCTGTTGTTATGTACATATAGTTTCTAGCAGGATGTCAGCTATGAAGCTGCCCTCATTTGGACACTCCTTCCGTGATATTTTTTGAAATTTTGAAGGCCATGTAGTTCAGAGATTACGATTTATACTACCTGAATATCTCTCACTCTGAATGTTGCATGAACCACAAAAAAAATTCAGCCATGTAGCCAAATAGTTGAGAAAGTCTAAAACATTACTTACGGGTACCGCACTGTCTCTTCAAAGATCATCTCCTGGAGCCATGTCTCAGGTGCACCACCTTGTAAGCATGCTTTATTCTCTTGGTTATTTGATCAGAATCCTCAAGGAATTCTCCTGAGAAGCTTCAGGGATCCATGGTGGTCCTGGTCACACTGATTGCCCTGGCCTCATGACCTATAGTGGCCCCTTCTACCCATTAGCAATCTGAAAGAAGCTAGGGATTTTGCTCATGTCTTCTGTAAAAAAGACTAATTTTTGAACATAGCTTTTAAAAGAGTGTCTTCAGGGAAACAGAAACAGATTTGTTTATCTAATAGATCGGGTTGTTAAATTTCAATAAGCATTGGAACTACTTAAGGTGCTTGATAGAATTATAGACCCATATTACCTCTATTTCCTCCTGGAATATTCTGACTCAAAATGATAGGACTCAGGGATTTGCATTGTTTACAAAAGAGTCTACTGGCTGTACTTTCAAGCAGATTGTTCTAAAACAATAACAAAAAAATCAAACAAAAAAATTAACTCTTTCTTGTTGTTAACACATTGCCTGCTTCAACACCCCAAGGCCAGGAGGGTAAGTGATCTGCTCAAGATTTAAAAGTTAGTTCATGGTGGACCTTAAACTAGAGCACATATCTTTTATCTTCTAGTTCTTTTTCTCTGCCTCATACCACCTCCCTTGTCTGATGTATTCTGAATATGGCAATAGGTGGCAGGAATAATAAAACCTGTATATTTGCATATATAAAGATACCGTTTATTGATAATTAGCAAGTTCTGTAAAAGGCTGGGCAGACTTTTTCATGATTCAAAGAATCGCAGTTTTTAAAGAAATATCATCCAGAGGTAATAAAGGTGACCATTTGGTGGCCATCTTGATTTCTAACCCAATATTTTTTTACCTTTTGTAGGACATAACTAAAAAAAAAAAATTTATATGTGCTTCAGTGTTCTTATCTTTCATCAATACAATACACATGGTGAAAATAATTAAAGATTATAATCAGCATTCAAAAACTTCAAAATATATACTCTCACCTTCAACAGACATTATATGAAGATCAAAAGTTTTCAGAAGAGATAATTTGACATTATTTACTTTATTACAAAACCATTTACAACTCCTTAAAGAAGCTCCCCTAAAATATGTCAAATATGATTTATCATATGAAAATGTTTCTTTAGAGTAACTATTTCCAAGATTATGTTTCACATTATGGCAAAGTGGAAAACAAGTATGATCTTTTTGGCAAGTTTAGTAAAATTGCCATAATGACACAGAGATGTACCCATGTGGCATCAAACAGCAGGATGAAAACTACAAAAATTCAGCCATGTAGCCAAATAGTTGGCATAAACTATGCCAACATATAATACTTGAAGAGAATTTGATAATTCATTTGTTTGATTCACATTGAATCAGCAATAACTAAAGTGCTTACCATGAACAATAAAGCATAGTGCTACAAAATTCAGTTTCTGGTAGACTCAGCAATTAAAGACCAACCAAGAACCAAACATTTCTAGTTTTGGTGCACAGACAGGGAAAAAGGAAAATAGGAATAGAAATATTATTACATAGAAACTAATATGGTGCTAGAACCAGAAAGACATGATAGTTGTTTAAGAATCATGTGATAAACTATATCCAACGACTAGAGAAAAAGAGAAATCAATGCATTACTGAATAGAAAATTTTCTCATTAGCATTGCTTTTCAGACAAGATATAGAAGGGTCCATCCAGAAGATTAGAATCTCTCGGGAGTTCTCAAAGTCTTCTTTAACGTGTTGCTTAACAATTTCCCTATAGTACCCTTGTTCTAATTCTCCTTCCATCATCTTCCTCCCTCACCCTTCTCCTCATTCACCTATTTTACCATTCAGCTTTTGTAAAGGATCTTAAAGTTTGGAAATATCAGCTTGTTATTGGAATAATAGAAATTATTATTTATTATTGGAATAATAGAATTTATTATTATTGCCCTGTGTAAGGCAATGCTCTCAGTAAAAAAACAAAATAGATCTTGTTATTTAAGACAATCAAAATTTTAAAGTTGCTTCAATAACATTATAAATCATGACAATTATATTCACAGGAATTTTTGTTTTGCTGTTTCTTGACCCAAAAAAAGTTTTAAGAAAATTAAGATTTATTTGGTCAAAACATTTGACATTTACTTCACTACTCAGTGCACTAAATTCTGTCTAAATAAATCCCATACTGATCTGACTTTCCCCATGAAAATCTGTACAGTGAACTCCTAGTTTATTATGCCTACTTGAAAAGGGTAATTTAATAAGGCATCAGTACAAATACTTAATTGTGCAATGGCTATCGACAATGCCTTTAAACAGTTGCATATTTGCCAGATTTAGCTAATGGAAGTAGAATTGCCACTTAATGTTTCAGCTTGCACTGGTGGAAAATAAATTGTATCTGACATTCCTTTGACTTTTAAAGGACATACTTAGATAATATTTACAGTCAAATTGATCTATTGTTGCATTTATGTTTTCTTGGGTTAAAAAAGGGGATCAGAAAGGTCTAAATAATAATATTTCTTTGTATCTTCTCAGTTTGGAATGCTTTTGTACACACATGCCTTATTTAGTGGGTGTCTCACCAAATCCTAAATATCTGAATGGAGAGTGGAAATTTCAATCAGGCAAACAGATATTTTAGATACAGCTCAAAGATCCAGACTTGTGGAAGATCACTTGGTCATTGGACTGGATTGTTCACTTTTCATGGAGGTCATGTAGACAGAACTGGCTTTATTAACCCACCTGCTACATGAAGTATTGAAGTGTCTTCTTCAATTGCTGTGACTAGGAAGAAGAAAGAGGTAAGAGAAGTGATCCAATATTTCAGCATCCAATACTTGCCAGACACTCTTCTGGATACATTGTGTTACTTCATTCACTCCGAATAAAATGCAATGTGTTCCAGTATTATTATCCTAGTATTTCTATTTATGCTTCTATTTCTGTAAAATTCAAAACCAGGCAAGTGTTATAATTATTGATGGTGTTAAAAATCAAGACTGTGTTTGCCTTGGGAGGTAGTAACTGAAAGCAAGCACAAAAAGATGCTTTGAGTACACTATAATGTTCTACTTCCTGATCACGTGCAGGTTACATTGATGAACTTATGGATATAAGCATTGTAGTAGGTCTGCTTGGGCTGCCATAATAAAAAACCCTAGAATGAATGTCTTAAACAACAAAATTTATGTTATCTCAGTTTTAGAACCTTCAGATTCTGAGGTCCATAAGTAAGCATAGTTAGGTTCTGGTGAGAGCTCTCTTTATGTCCTTATGGCTTGCAGATGACTGCCTTATGTGTTTCAGTGGAAGAGATGGGGGAGATCTTTTATAAGTCTACCGGTCCTACTGAATTGGGACCCTACCCTTATGACCTCATCTAAACTAAATTACCTCCCAAAAGTTCATCTCCTAACATAGTCACACTAGGGAGCAGGGCTTCAACATGTAAAATGGGGGGCAGACAACCCAATTCATTGCATCTGTCTAACCCAAACTTCTATCACGTTAGAAAATATAATGATCATCCCAGAAAGTTTTCTCATATCCTTTCTCAGTCAACCTCTGACCCCTCTCACCTATAGGGGCAATCACTGCTATGATTTTTTTGTACCATAGATTAGTTTTAATTGTTCTAGAACTCCACATGAATGGAATCCACAGTAGGTACTCTTTTTTATAAAGCTTCTGATTTCACGCAATATGTTTTTGAGATTAGTCCATGTTGCATGTATCAGTAATTTATTCTTTTTTATTCCTGAGTAGTATCATCTTGTATGTATATACCTCATTTTGTTTATCCATCCTCTTTATTAATCAACATGTGGGTGGTTTCCACAGTTTGGGGCTATTATGAATACAGTTTCTGTGAACATTCTTGTATAAGTCTTTTTATTTTTCTTTTTTGGGGGGTCTTTTTTAAAATTTTATTTTAAAGATGTGGGGTACAATTCAGGGTTAGGTATACAGATGGTCATTGTACAGGTAAAGTTTGGGCCTCACTTTGGTCCCCACTTCACCTGGTTTGAAATTCCAAGACCATTCAATATGAAAGAAGTAGCCTTACTCTTGGATCAATTACACAGCCATATGCAAAATAAGCCACAGCAAACAACCTCAACTCATATTTTGCATTACATATAAACATAACTCAAAATGAATCACCTAAATATAGGTGCTAACACTATAACTTCTAGAGTCAATCATAGAAAAATAACAAAAGATATAAGAAAAAAATCTTTGTGATTTTGTTCTAGGCAATGATTTCTTAGATTTAACACAAATTTATGAATCAGAAGAACATTCAATTGGATGTCACAAAAATTAAAACATTCTGCTCTTTAAACACATAATTAAGGACAAATCCACAATCTTAAAATTCAACAATAAGAAAAAAAATAATTTTTAAAATGGAGAAAGTTTTTAAGCAGACATTTCAATAAAGTATCCAAATGCAAGTAAGCACATAATAAAATGAACAATGTAATTAGTGAGATGCATATTAAAACCACAACAGAATATCACTACACAACTGTTGGAATTACTGTTATTAGAGATAAAAACAGAAAGTACCAAATGATGACAAGGATTCAGAGCAACTGGAATGCTCTTAAATTACCTAGAGGAATGCAAAATGGCCAAAGCAGTTTGAAAAACAATTTGGCAGTTTCATATAAGGTTAAAAACACATTTGTGTTAACTATTTAATCCAGTAATCCAATTGCTAGGTAGTTACCTTAGGGGACCAAGAACATATATCTATACAAAAAACTAGATTTGAATGTTCATGGCAGTGGTATTATGATCACTCCACACTGGAAACAACTCTAATGTCCATCACATTTTGAATGAGTAAACAAAAGTGGACTTCTGGCAAGATGGCGATGGGGCAAACTGGTCTATGAAACCCTCTGCAAAGGAGAAGGCAGAGGGTCTCTGGCTTTCTCCTTGGGAACTGCGGACCCAAACATCGGCAGCCTGCTCTTCACATGGAGCTCGGCTGTGGCCACCACTGGGGCATCTCAGCGGTCTGGACAACCACTGCAGCTGCAGACATAGCAGCCACCGGTGCCACCACGGCCTCCATGGTGGCCATAGTCCATCGCAACACCTTTGCCTGAGGCGATCCACGGCTTCAGTCCTTGAAGCCCCTGCAGGCAAGATCTGCTGGGATCACTGCCACCTCTGCTGCCACCGTGACAGCCATGGGTCTCCTCCAGTGTGCCCTGAGGCAGGCTCCCATCTCCCGCCTCTGCTGTACTCCTGTCCGGCTCCACCCACTCTGGGGCGAGCAGCTGAGATAGTACCACCTGCTGGTGATTCAAGGTAACAACACCAAAACGGGAGAAACAAGCTTGAAAAACAGACACAGGCCAGATTTGAGTGGTGAACTGAGAGTGATCTGAACTGTCCTTCATAGCAGGCCAGGGGCAACTGACCCTAATTGTGAATTAATTTACCAGCTTGAAAAGACAGCTAGAAATCAGAGCTGATTAAACGAAAAGTCTCAGAGTGTGCTCGATTGGTTCTGTTAGTTTAATGACTTAATTCTATTCCTACTGTATTTTTCCTTTTTTTTTGTCTTTTCCTCTTCCTTTTCTTCTCTTTTCTCCTCTCTGTAAACCATATCTTTGTATAGAGGAACAGCACACTAATAAGGTGGTTGGTTAGCTTGTATGTTAGCATCATTGTATGTTTTATTTTTTTTTTGTATGGGAATTGGTTAGTCTGTAGCTGTGGTCTATGGTTTTTATCTGTTTTAGTTTAGGTCTCTCTCTCCATTTGTTGGTATACTCGTCTGTTTCCCCCCTTACTCCTCTCTCTCTCCACCCCCCTCTTCCCCCCCATTGTCTGCTCCATTCTCTTCCTTCTGCCAACCACATTTTATTTCAGGGAGTAAACCTACAGCCCCACTGCACAGACAAATTCCAAGGCAGTGGGAAGTGCATACACCTGTCAGCGAATACCAGGATCTGCAGATAGATTTTGAATCACAGCTCCCCGCTTAAGTAAATCTCAAAACTGCAAAAGGGACCACACCCACCCTACAGTGCAACTCCAGAATTGAACAAAGTAAGAGGTAACATAAAGAATAGGAGATTGAACAAACAGAAGTAAAAGCAATCCCTCTACCCCTGAATAACAGAATTAAAGAAGACGGTGACATAGAGGGAAGGAAAAAGTAGGAAGGGGGGGAAAATGCACACATGAAGAAAAAACCAAAAAGAAGAATATAGTTCTCACACAGACCCCTGGGAGATCAGACAATGAGAAAACAAACTCCGGAACACAAACAATGAAGAGCCCCCAGAATGACTGGTCACATGCAACAAACCCAGACATCAAGACATTAATAGAGAGAATTTTAAAAATTGAAGAGAGACAAGAGGAAAATAGGAAGGAGCTGATGTCAGAAATAACAGCAGTAAAGATTACTGTGATGGAGATAAATAACAAACTAATAAGCATGGAAAGCAGAATTAGCCAAGCAGAAGAAACAATCTCAGAGCTCAAAGATCAAAACACAGAACTAACCCAAACTGTCAAAAGCATAGAAAAGAAGTTCAAAACGACAGAACAAAACCTTCAAGAGATGAATGATCACTTCAAGGGAATGAACCTAAGAGTAATCGACCTTCCTGAGGCAGAGAGAGAAACAGAGGCCACACTGGAACAAATATTTCATGAAATCATTCAAGAAAACGTCCCTCATCTCATCAAGGATGAAAAATTCAAACACAAGAGATTCAGAGAACCTCTGCAAGACAACTAATAAGAAGACCAACTCCCAGACATATAATAATTTGCCTAAACAAGTAGGTATGAAAGAAAAAATCCTAAAGGCTGCAAGAGAAAAAGGTCAGACTATGTACCAGGGAAAGCCAATTAGAATAGCAACAGATTTATCTACAGAAACCCTCCAGGCTTGGAGAGCATAGACCCCTATCTTCAAAGTCATAAAAGATAAACAATTTCAACTGAGAATAACCTACCCAGCCAAGCTAAGCTTCATCAGTGAGGGAGAATTGAAATCTTTCCCAGGTATCCAATCCCTAAGAACCTATGCTGCCACAAGACCACCTCTACAAGAAACACTTAAGAAAGTTTTGAACACAGAAGAAAAGGAAAAAAGAACAACATTCTTCACAAGAATACAGGCAAAAGATTAAAAGCGCACATGATCCAAATCTAAAACCAAAAGAAAGACAACACACACACAGGAAGAACAACAACTCTGTAAGAACATTATGATAGGAATCAACTCTCACATTTCAATAATTAGTATGAATGTGAATGGACTAAATGCACCACTGAAAAGACATAGAATGGCAAAATGGATAAAATATCACCAGGCAGCAATCTATTGCCTTCAAGAGACTCACTTCACTAGAAAGGACACTCACAGCCTCAAAGTAAGAGGATGGGAAACAAATTTTCAGGCAAATGGAGCACAAAAGAAAGGAGGAGTCGTGATCTTTATCTCAGAAAAAATACCCTTTAGCCTATCAAAAATTTAAAAAGATACAGAAGGCCACTACATAATGATAAAAGGTTCAATCCATCAACAAGAAATATCCATCCTAAACATATGCACTGAACACAGGAGCACCAACTTTCATAAGGCAACTCCTAGGTAAACTAAAAAAAAATATTGACTCCAATACCATCACAGCTGGGGACTTTAATACCCCATTCACAACACTAGACAGATCATCAGGACAAAAAATCAGCAATGAGATCCAAAACCTCAATGTGACTCTTGATCAAATGGACTTAATTGATACCTACAGAACCCTCCACCCAAAGACCACAGAATACACATTCTACTCATCACCACATGGAACGTACTCTAAGATAGACCACGTACTTGGCCATAAATCAAGCATAAGCAAATTTAAAAGAACTGAAATTTTACAATGCACCTTCTCAGACCACAGTGGAATAAAAATAATCATTACCACCAACAAAGTCCCCCAAAAACCCACAAAGACATGGACACTAAACAGCATGATGCTAAACAACTCCTGGGTCAATGATAAAATCAAAACAGAGATCAAAAGATATGTGGAAACAAATGAAAATGAAGAAACATCTTACCAAAATCTCTGGGACACCATGAAAGCTGTAGTAAGAGAGGAATCTATATCCCTACAAACACACATGAAGAAAATGGAAGGATCACAAATTAACAGCCTAAGAAGCCACCTAAAAAAGCTGGAAAAGCAAGACCACAAAAGCCCTAATTTCAGCAGAAGAATTCAGATCACCAAAATAAAAGCCCAAATCCAGGACATAGAAGACAAAAAGATAATACAAAAAATCAATGAAACAAAAAGCTGGTTCTTTGAAAGGATAAACAAAATCGATGATCTCCTAGCTAGACTGACCAAGAAAAAGAGAGAAAAAGCCCAAATAAACACAATCAGAAACACAAAAGATGAAGTAACATCTGATCCTGAAGAAATACAAAAGATCATTAGAGACTACTATGTACATTTCTATGGAAACAAACTTGAAAACCTTTCAGAAATGAAGGACTTTCTGTCATCACACAACCTGCCTAGGTTGAAACAAGAAGAAATTAAGACCCTAAATAGACCAATAACGATCAAGGAACTTGACTATGTAATAAGAAAACTACCTACAAAAAAAAAAACCCTGGACCAGATGGCTTTCCAGCAGAATTCTACAAGACATTTAAGGAGGAGATTATACCAATCCTACTAAAGGTATTCCAGGCGATTGAAAAAGACGGAACACTCCCGAAATCATTTTACGAAGCTAACATCACATTGATACCCAAGCCAGGTAAAGACCCAACAAAGAAAGAGAACTACAGGCCAATATCTTTGATGAACATAGATGCTAAAATTCTCAACAAGATCCTAGCAAACCGAATTCAACAACACATCTCAAAAATCATCCATCATGTCCAAGTAGACTTCATCCCTGGGATGCAAGGCTGGTTCAGCATTCGTAAAACCATAAATGTAATTAAATACATCAATAGACACATCAAAACAAAAGCCACATGATTATATCATTAGATGCAGAAAAAGCTTTTGATAAAATCCAGCACCACTTCTTGATAAAAATGCTTGAACATCTAGGCATACAGGGAACATACCTCAAAATAGTAAAAGCCATCTACGAGAAACTGATAGCCAGCATACTCCTAAATGGACAAAAATTGGAAAAATTTCCCCTGAAAACTGGAACAAGACAAGGATGCCCACTCTCACCCTCCTGTTCAATATAGAATTGGAAGTTCTGGCTAGAGCAATCAGAGAAGATCAGGAGTATTCAAATAGGAAAAGAGGAAGTCAAGCTATCTCTCTTTGCAGATGACATGACTGTGTACCTTGAAAATCCAAGAGAAACTGTCAAAAACCTCCTTACACTGATAGAGGCCTTTGGTAAAGCCTCAGGATATAAAATAAATGTGCAAAAGCCAATTGCATTTCTTTACACCAAGAATAAACAAACAGAAATCCAAACAAAAAGCACAATTCCATTCACAATAGCCACAAAAAAAATGAAATGCCTTGGCATCTTCCTAACCGGAAACATGAAAGACCTTTACAATGAAAACTACAAAACATTGCTCAAAGAAATCAAAGATGACACAAACAAGTGGAAAAATATCCCATGCTTATGAATTGGAAGAATCAACATTGTGAAGATGTTCGTCTTACCTAAGGCAATCTACAGATTTAATGCAATACCCATAAAATTACCAGCAACATTCTTCTCAGACCTAGAAAAAACAACACAGGAATTCATATCGAAACACAAATGACCAAGAATAGCCAGAACAATCCTCAGCAAAAAAAAAAAAGCAGGTGGTATCACATTACCACACTTCAAACTTTACTATAAAGCTACAATCATCAAAACAGCTTGTCATTGGTACAGGAACAGGCATATGGATCGATGGAATAGAATTGAGATTCCAGAAGCAAAACCTCAATTTCTCAACCAACTCATCTTCAACAAAGCATACCACTAGGGAGAGGAGAACCTATTCAGTAAATGGTGCTGGGAAAACTGGTTGACCACATGCAGAAGATTGAAACAGGACCCCTGTCTATCCCCATACACAAAAATTAACTCCAAGTGGATCAGAGACCTAAATGTAAAACCTCAAACTATAAGAACTTTAGAAAATGAAGGACATACCCTCATGAAAATTGGAACTGGCATCCAATTCCTGAACAAAACCTGAAACCCCCAGGCCATAAGAGATAAGATAGACAAGTGGGACCTCATTAAACTGACAAGCTTCTGCAAAGGCAAAGAAACCAGCAAGAGAGCAGGGAGACAGCCTACAGACTGGGAAAAAGTATTTGCCAACTCCAGGTCTGACAAAGGCTTAACATCTTGGATCTACAAGGAACTCAAACGTGCTGAAAGGAAAAAAACAAACAACCCCATTATAAAATGGGCAAAAGATATGAACAGACACTTCACAAAGGAAGACATCCAAGCAGACAACAGACACATGAAGAAATGTTCAACCTCACTAATCATCAGGGAGATGCAAATCAAAACCATACTGAGATACCACCTAAATCCCATCAGAATGGCAATTATCAATAACTCAAAAAATCACAGCTGCTGGAGAGGCTGTGGTGAAAAGGGAATACTTCTACACTGTTGGTGGGAGTGTAAACTAGTGCAACCTCTG
>NW_007233899.1:0-20537 GCF_000164805.1 Carlito syrichta | reverse complement strand
CTCTGAGCATCTCTTGGGTGCACCTCAGGATTGCAAGGATGTGTACAAGCATGCTTGATCCCAGTGTGTGGACTCTCATCTGGAAAAGACAGTGGTCTAGAGTTATCTGGGTGCTCTGAACATGTGTGTTCAATAAATATTACTGACAGGTCCAGGAAGTCACAGAGCAGAATGTTTTGCACACAAAGAGGAGACTTCTAAGAGGCATCTCTGTTCTGCATTCAACCGCTGGATCAGGAGCGAGTTCTCCATGTATTCACTCCACATGTATAGAACAGCCACATGCTCTGGACGTTATGTCAGAAGCTCCTCTTCTTGTCTGTCCCTCAGTGTGGATTTCCAGCAAATGCAACATGTTCATAGAAAGCTTACTGGAAACTGTAGTCAAACATAAAAGAAACATCCCAAACCATCTGCTGACTCTCATAATGGAAAAACATAGCCTAGATTCAATTCCTCTGTGAATTATTTTGAAAGGAATTTAAAAAGATTGCCACTGATTCTTAATTCGCTCTTCCTGGGTCATCAGCCCATCATTACAAGCAAGCACTCCAAGTCATACCGTATGTCTTGGGGTGAAATACCATGATTCTTAAAATGGAACACCTGCTTTTTCAAGTCACTCCATTGCTGAAAAACCTCCAGCTGAAAAAAAAGCTATATTCACCAGTAACTTTTACTATCAGACAAGGACTATAGTTTCTGATGAGCAGGACTTGATAAGCTGCCTGATCAAAATTTAAAAAAACTAAAATTAGCTGGGCACAGTGGTTCATACCTGTAATCCCAGCACTTTGGGAGGTAGAGGCGAAAAGATTGCCTGAGCTCAGGGGTTCAAGACCAACCTGGGCAAGTTTGCAAGACCGCCTCTCTAAAATAAGTAAAAAAAAATTAGCCAGGTGTGGCGGTACATGCCTGTGGTTCCAGCTACTCAGAAGGGTGAAGCAGAAGGATCTCCTGATCCCAGCAGATTGAGGTTGTGGTGGCCATGAGCGTGCCACTGCACTCCAGTCTGGGTGACAGAGTGAGATTCAGACTCAAAATAAAATAAAATAAAATAATAGGCAATATTTACAGCAAGGGAGAAGATAAGACTGTCTTGTCTCAGTTGCAGTGCCAAACTTCAGTAAGATGTTTATTCCTCTAAGACACACAAATCACTAGAGGGTAATTGTAAACCCCACCCCCCATAGTCTCTGCATTTTTATAATTTTTCTTGAAATTTGCACCTGGGAATTAAAGGCCAGTAGTCCTTGGTTTCAGTCCACTGTACAAAAGGAATCTTTTAAAAATGTAAATGATCTATTAGTCATCTTTCTAAAAGGGGAGCTTTGAATTATTCATCTTCAAACATTTCTGCCAAGAGAAAGGTCACCACATAATTAAGCCCCCACCCACAGGCCACTGTGGTAGGATGAGAGGCTGCCCTGAGTCCTCAGACCTAGTCTGTGACCATGATGGACTGAAGGAGGCCCTCACGACATGTAGAAACAGAGGTCCAGGGCAGCCCCACACCAGGCTCACAAGAAGCAGAGGTCACAGCTGGACCTGGGTCCCAAGTCAAGTGCCCTCACCACTCCATGGCACTGTTCCATGCCAGTGTTCTGTGGCTGCTACAACTCAGGTACTTAAAACAATAGCAGTGTATTCTCTCTCAGTTCTGGAAGCCAGAAGTCCAAGGTCACTGTGTGGGCCAAGCTGTCCTCCTCGAAGGCTCTGGGGGAGAGTCACTCCTGTCCACCGAAGCAGTCCTTAGCTAGTGTCTGGTCACTTTAATCTCTGCCTTCACACAGCCCCACCTCTTCCCTCTGTCTCTTCCCTGGATTTAGGGCCCACCCAGACAATCCAGAACAATCTCTTCATCCTGTCTATTAGTCTCTCTGGAGTCAGACCTGCATATTTAAAGTTTGAATTCTGACTCTGTCATTCACTAAAACAATATGACTTTAGGTGAGTTCCTGATCCGTCCCTCTAAGTCTCAATTTCCCCTGGTCTAAAACCAGAACAGTAATTTCTACTTCATAAGGCGCTTGTGAAAATCAGAGCAATCGTGCATGGAACGTACTTCGCAAGGCATCTGGGGAGAATCCATTCTCAGTCAATGTCAGCTGATTCTCAATTATAACAGTGTTCACCAAGCCCAGTCTACTGCTTACAAAGATGCATGCATTTGTGGTTTGGTGGAGGCATGTTTCTGAAAGCCAGAGACTTCTGCCCGGCATGTGTGAGCACCTCATGGTTGGACGCCTCACAGTGAAGGGTGGGAGATTTCCCTGAATTCTCTGACTTGTTGCTATCTCAGCCCACAGCAGGGACTTCAGACCTTCACTGGAGGCCAGAATAAGAGACGTTGTGGTGTCAGAAAGGAGATGGGATTATTCCGGCGGCCATGGGACCAGGCCCCTTGCATCTGACCAGCTTGAGGCAATGCACCTAGGGTTAGTGCACAGGTAGCTGTATTGGGTTTCTTAATGGGGGTGAGGTGGAAAGTCAGGGAGGATGTCACACTCTGGAGAGTTGCAGCATCTGGGTCTGCACCTGCTTAGATGGCCTTCTAAGGTTCTCCTGAAGCAAATAACCAGAAGAGTCAAACATCCAACAAACAAAAACAGCACGTTGCAAGTATATTGGTTTAGTTGTGTTTTTTCTAAACAAATGGAGGGTAGCATGAAGTCATTCCAAGTCACACAGAGGCAGTGCGTTACCAGCCACACCCCAAATATTTTGCATTTGTTATTAGTTCATCTACTAGCTGGATCTTCCTGAGAGGAAATCATACATCTAAAAAGACTCTTCCCTGCCCTCCTAATGCTGAGGGACACACCTACACTGACATCATTTTATTTGGGAGAGGGGAGTATGAATTCTTTACAATGATTGCTTCCTATCAATCCAGAATTGGACATTAATGCCACTTTTCAGAAGAAGCAATCCTAATATTTAGAACAGCCAAAACAAGATGCTAATTTGGAACCACCATGAGACCTGAATTCAAAGTCATGCTGAACTCATTGCAAGTATTTGCCTAAATATCATAAATCCAATGATCTGAGCAACCCCAGCTGACACAGACCTGGATCCCTTCCAGAGTGTCCAGAAATCTAGTCCACCATCAGGCCTGGGTGACATAGCCATTCTCTGTGTGGCTACAACTGTGGTTCCTATATTTCTTATGAACCCATGCTATTTTTGATGAACAAAAAAAATTTCATGCTGCAGATTCCTCTATGGCCTTCCCAAGGCACGCACACCTTTCCAGAAGGAGAATCACTGGGTTTTGAAAACCCAGGCAAAAAAAGGCACAGTCATGACTCAAGCCTTGGGCAGGCTAATTATGTTCCCTCTGCTCTACATGTGCAAACTCAACTCCAAACCCAGCCCAAGCACTCCCAGATGGATGCATGTGTCAGAAGGTACCCTGATGAGGGTGACATTGACAGGGAAAATGTAACTGACCATTTTTCATGGGCAGAGGGAGGGAAAAGGGGAACTCAAATTGCATTTGCTTTTGTGTATGCATATAATTACTCATTTATGATCCAGAGGGAAAAACAAATTCATTTGAGGACTGTCCATATTGTATTCTATAGGTCATGTCTATATATTCAAGGAGTTTATTTCAAGACCTGTTCTATTTCAGTTCCTATGCTAAGAGATTAGATTCAGTGATATGTAAGACCCAGGGTTATTTGAATCCCTATGCTATGTCAAGTTCTGGCTAAGTGATTTGGTTCTGTGATAATTAAGAACCAAGCTTATCCAATACCTGTTCTACGTCAGGTTCTGTGCAAGTGACAGGATGCTGTGATACATAAGGCACTGTACGAGTCTTCAGCAAAATCATTATAAAGACACTGTACGAGTCTTCAGCAAAATCATTAAAAAGAGACTAGATGGGAGTAGGGGGGAGGGAGAGAGAAAATGTTGACCCTCCCTGAGTGGATTAGAAAGACTTCTGAAGGAAGACTGTCTACACTGGAGTATAAAGATGAGTATGCAGCTGCCAGGCAAATAAAGTGCAAACAGGCAGGCAGGTGGATGGGAGTTGCCTGAGCCAAGGCTCAGAAGGACGGAGTGTGTTTAGGAAACAGTGCACAGCCAGTTCAACCTGGAGTGCGCATTTTGCAGGAGCGTGTACAGGGAGAAGACACATGGCAGCGATGGTTGCTCAGAGCATGTGCACGTTGGCTGCTATTCCATTTACTAAACCCGTGTGCATGGGATCCTTATTACACACAGAGATTTAGTCCAGGAGCCAGGGGCTGGGGTGACAAGGAAACGAGGTGTGACCCTACAAACTACCTTATAAAATAAGAGTCTCTCCATGAGGGAAGACAACACCAGAGGGTGATTTAATTCATCCATGGTCATCAGGAACGATGGGTGGAGCTCTCAGTCAGCCCTTCACATGCAATTGATCATGAGACATGTCTCTTGCACTTAAGGAGTGGCAGTCTAGTAGAATGGACGTACACTTCAACAGACCATTATAGCCTAGTATATTCCATAGTTGACATAATAGCATTTACTGACTGTTTAGTAAGCTCCAAACATTACAAGTGTGCTTTATATGATAATTTACTCCATCCTCACACAGTATTATTGTTGTCTTCAATTCAGAAATGGCAAAGGAAAAGCCAGAGAGGTTACTTAAGTTGTTCAACTGGAGTCACACAGCTAAGATGAAAATCCAGACAGTGTGACCCCACATTCCTAACCAGCACTCCCGAGAACTAAAAGGCATGGAAGAACCACAAAAGCCAGTGTAGAACGGGGCAAGGAAGAGTGACTATCTTACCCCATCCATAGGGATGTGTTCTCTGATGTCTTCAGGGAATGTAAAGACACTTTGAAGAATCCTAGGAAACTCTCAAACTCATGATACCACAGGGTGTAACACCTAGAGTTCAAGCTCAAAAGAGTAAAATTTTCCTCCAAATTCACCTAGCTTACATTGCTTACTCTAATGAGTGTAAGTTTCCCAATTCAGCCCCATAAATACCCAAATCTCATTATGTGCTTCTGAGATATTGATCAAGAGAGGTATCAAGTTGATGGAAGTTTCTGGTGCGTCTCTTCAGGGGTCTTCTGGGAGTGGGGAGCTCTCACCTTTTGACACCATAAATACTGACGAGACGCCACCACCAATGTTTCTGTCTGGACTTGTGTGCTGCAGATTCACCCTGTGCCAGTCCAGGGTCCAGCATCCAGTCTGATGAAACTGATTTCTCATTCAAATCATCATAACCCTCCAACTCCCTCCATCCTCACAAGTAACACGGATGTGGGGTTGGCAAAGAAAAAGGGAGAATCATGAGAACTGCAACCCTAATGATCATATTTGAAAAGCTAACCATGAAGTAGGTGGAGAAAAAGCCAAACAGGAACATAGGATGCCGACAAACGACCTCATCCAGGAGAGGGAAGTCCACGGAGGCCAGGGTCAGTTGTCCTGAAATTTACATGTCACAGAACCCAGCCAGAACGTTTGGTTTTGTTTTTTAATATAAACAGATGTCAGGTGCCCTGTTCTCCATCTTCCTGTTCTGCTGCTGTCTTTGCAAGACAGTCCACAGGTTCAGGTTTCAAACCATATTCCAGACAGCAAGAAGGCAAAGGTCACAGGGCACATGGAAGAGGCCAGCCAAGTCTGTCCCCTTTGAAAATGTTTTCCCAGAAGACTCATCCTTCAGTATCCATCCTTCAGTACCCATCCTTCAGTATCCAGGTGTGTCATACGACATCCAGATGTGGGCCACATAGCATCCAGCTGTGGGTCACGTGACCTCCAGGTGTATGTCACAAGCCCCCCAAGTGTGGGTCACATGGCCTCCAGGTATGAGCCACATGGCCTCCACGAGCTGCAAGGGAGTCAGATCGGGTCAGTATGTTAGCTTGGCACCTACCATCCCAGACAAAGCAGGGTTCCACTGCTAGGAAACGTGGGAGCATGCACATAGGACTGGCAACTGACAGAACCCACCAAACTCTATCCTAAAGTTATCCAATTAAAATAAAATAACAGAGAGAAGCTCCAAGAATGAGTAAGTGGAACAGATGACAAGACCCTGGGGCAAATAGACAATTGAACAAAACTGAGTCCAGTGTTGATATATCAAGTGTTCCCTTTTTATGCCTCTTAATGTGGACACACTATGGTCTGGACCTCTGAACTGAGTAGGAGTTAGACAGGTTTGGGGAGGGCAGGGAGAACAAAGTCCTCCTGGCTAAGGCTCCAAGCTGTGAAACACCATAGTGGGAAATTCCTACCTAGTCCCTATTTCCAGAAAACTAACCACAAAGTAAAGAAAAGCAGGCAGGTAAGTGGGGTAGATTGTGGAAGATTTGTGCATGTGTCTTAAAAACGTGTTTATCTAAGTAGGTGAGAAACCACTGAGGTCTCTTAAGCCAGGGAAGAACAGGTCAAACTTAAGTTTGACTGTGTGCAGCTGGGACCAAGGAGATAAAGCAGAAGTCACTACAGACAGAGAGGCCAAAGGCCCAACGTGGTGGCATACAGAGACACAAGAGGAATTACTTCTTTGAGTAACAGGGAAGACTTTTTGGAGGAAGCAGCCTTCTATGACTGCAAATTAGCTTTCTTTTACATCTACAGCATTTATCTGCAGAATGTGAGGCATTCTTACTTCGTATCTTTTGTAGAAAATTTTGGGATATTGGCTGGGTGCCGTGGCTCGTGCCTGTAGTCTCAGCACTTTGGGAAGCAGAAGCAAGAGGATTGTTTGAGCGCGGAAGTTCGAGACCAACCTGGGCAACATAGACAGACTTTGTCTCTACAAAAAAATACCAAAATTAGTCACGCATAGTGATGTGCATCTGTGGTCCCAGCTTCTTGGGAGGCTGGGGTGGAAGGACTGCCTGAGTCCAGAAGGTCAAGGCTGAAGTGAGACACGAGGGTGCCACTACACTACAGTCTGGGAGACAGACTGAGACCATTGACTCAAGGAAACAAAAAAGAAAGAAAATGATGGGATATAAGTTATTCACTATTAATTATTTACCAGTTAGAAATTCCTAAACAACTTGTTCCTCTATTCATAAGTCAAATGATTTTGAAAAGTTTTTAGCCCAAGGCTGAAAATTTGAAATAATCCTTAAAAGCTAAACATAGGAAAAGCCTGCACCAAGTCATTGATAACCTCAGAATTAGCTGTTCTCCATCTCTGGTGACTTCTAGGGAGATGAACAAAACCACAGATGCAGAAGCCCACCTCAGACCAGCTGAGTCAGAACCCCACAGCAGGAATTGGGGAGGAGACTGACCGTCATTCCCATGGAGCGTGCTACCAGACAGTGGTCAGCACCTTGGGAAGCAATGGGCCACAACTAGGACACCCTCGTCAGACAACTAGGACCCGCATCAGATGTATTGATAAGAAAGTGAGCACAGACCTGAGAGTGTAAAACCAAGAAGCAGGAGACAAAGGTGCAAGTGGAAAGGCTGGCACTCACAGAGGAAGTCAGGATGCTGGGCCTCAGCTGCAGAACCTGGTAGGACTCGAGCAGTAGGTAGGCAGAAAAGTGGAAGAAGCAAAGGCATGATGGGGCTGGGGTGACTGACAGCGCTTGGGCATCCCAGTACCCACTGCATGGCCACTTGGAGAGGGGGTGGGCATGATGTTGCAATGGACCAAATCATAGTATCCAAAGGGGTGGGACAGACCTGGGCTCTCAACTCTCCAGGCAACCCCATGACTGTGTCTCTGCTGCGAGATTGGGACAAAAGTCCTCTCCTCTAAAATGCCCTTTGCACTGGATGACATTGGTAAAACGAGAGAATTGAGAGGTGACACAAGTCATTAACTCAAAGAACCTCCTGCACGGCTCCCATGAGGATGCTGTGAGAGCCCTGTGGGTCTGTGTCACTGGCCAGGGCCAGTACGACACAGATTCCAATCAAGTCTGCTCCTTCGAGATCACTGTCACCTGCCCAGTGGCTTGGGAGTCATTGTCCTTTTTGTCTGTGATGTCACCCATTTATTCTGTAAACATACCGCAGATAAAAAGCTTTGGGAAGTGGGGCAGTTGGAGGAAGGAGACGGGAGGTTCTGTTTGCTAAGCTTTTCTGACAGTATTTCTCATTTTCCTCTGGGGCTTTACACAAGCAGCTTCGGGATGCCAGAGGTGCTTGGGCCTCCCTCATGCATCCTGTTCCCTGGGAGGCAGGGTGTGGGGTTTGCAAAGACTTCAGTGCCTTGGGTCTTTCTCCCGGCCTCCTTCTGCGTCAGAACAAGTTGGGTGCATTTGTGTGTGTCACCCAATTAGCAGGGTCTGTGTTGTGGCCCTCAGTTCCTGTGTCTTCTTGACAGAGAATTGAAAATGTGACACAGAAAATTGTGGATGCAAGCAATAGTTTTATTGAAAAGAGTACGTTCCATGCAGCAAAAAGGATGGAGCAGGTTATCCCAGAGTAGATCAGACCTGAGCTAATTGTGGGCTTCTGTTTTACAGGGCGTTTTATTTCCTTTTTACTGGTTCTCTTCCTGTCCATCTGCATTTTTCCTAGTTTGAAGAACAGGTCTTGTGTTGCATAACTTCTTGGGACCATGCATGCAGGTTCCATGAATACCTAAGCAAAATCCACTGGGGAGGGGAGGCTGAAAGCCACATGCCAATCAATGCTAATGATGTGGTCATAACCCAAGACCGTAGGAGGGCATCTCATGCTTGGAATGCGCAAGCGTGCAAGTCTGAGAAGTTCCCGGTTGGTAAAGTCTTGAGTTAGGTAGGATGCTGCCACCACAGGAACGAGGGAATTTCCTTCTAGAATGAGGAACTTGGGGTGAGAGTGGGCTGAAGCTGGGTGCTCAGGGCTGAGGCTGGAGGCAGGAGGCAGAGAACTCTCAGGGATGGGCCCTGCTTGTACTCTAACTGCTGTCTAACACGTGCACATGCCTGGGTAAGTTCCTCTGCTTTGGATCAATTATCATCACAAATGGTCCATCAGGCTCAGTGGCAGTCAGTCCACGCAGGGGGTGTGAGACATTGCAGCCCTCCTGTGCCAGAAGCAGGCGGCTGGCAGCCACACTGCATGACCAGAGATGGCCCCAGCCATGGCCCACCTCCCAGCCCTCATCTCTCCTCTGTCTCTCCAGCACAGGCTCTACAAGCACTGTGAGCCTGGGTGAGCCCTGGGGAACTGCTGCTGTCTGATGGAGCCTGTGCCACCCTCTCCTACTATAGAATTTAGGTCCTGTTTGTTCCACTTATTTCCATGGCACACCTGCCAGGGGAATGATATTGTCATAAGTAGTGCAGATTTCCTGACTATTTGATAACCCAGAGAACAGGTGCACTGGCCAGTCAGAGCCCAAGTCTCCCGGTTAGAACAGGTTCCAGCTGGGAACCCCTGAGCCAGACAATCACCAACTTGGGGTTGGGCACTCTATCAGCAGAGGTGAAGGAGGCGTGACTCTTCCCCTAGAATGTTCTCTGGTCAAATGACTGATCCCTGGTCCAGCGCCTGGAACAGGTGTACCATCTAGGATGCCCAGGCTGGTGGGCTATCTGCCCCTCAGGGCTGTAATGCCTGCCCCCACCAAGGTCTCCAGCCTCACACTAGGATCCTCCAACCTCAGGGAAGCATAGGTCGAGGCAGATCAGTGTCTGGTGGAGAGAGGCGCTTGCAGAGGAGTCGTCAGAGTCTACATCTCCCTTGGGAAAGAAAAGAGCTACGTAGGGTTCAAGTGCTTTCCTCATGACACTGAGGGAAGGAGCAAAGCCTTTGGGAGCTAACAAGAGACAACGATGATCCATGTTGGTAGTTTTTTGTTCTGTTTTTGAGTAGAGGTCTGACTCTGTCACCCAGGCTGGAGGGCAGTGGCAGGATCATAGCACAGTGCAGCCTCAGACCGCTGGGCTCAAGGGATCCTCCCATTTCGACCTCCCAAGTAGCTGGGACTACAGACAGGCATGTGCCACCAGATCCAGCTAATATTTTCTATTATTTTTTGTAGAAATGGGGTCTTGCTATGTTGCCCAGGTTGGTCTCCCATTACCAGTCTCAAGCAATCCTCCCACCTCAGCCTTCAGAGTAGCTGGAACTACAGGTGTGTACCACCAGACCCAGCTAATTTTTTTAAAAATTCTTTTTTGTAGAGACACGGTCTCTGTATGTTGCCCAGGCTGGTCTCACATTCCTGGGTTCAAGGAATCCTCCCACCTTGGCATCCCGAGTAGTTGGGACTACAATCGCACACCACCATGCCTGCCAAGGAGAGCCCTTGTACAAAAGAATCTTCACTTGGAAGTCCAGCTCCAGGTGATGTTGCCATACCTGCAGCTGTGGGGGTCCCCAAGACTCAACTTTTGATCTCCAGAAGGCTCAGACACCTAACAGAACAGCTAGGAAACCACCAAGCTCCTGCCTTATTCATGTATGTGCCCAGTGAGAACCAGGAAGGAGAAGCCGCCTAGTCACAGAGCCAGCTGGCCTGTGCCCCTAGGGTAGCATTGCGGCTCCTGACTGCCTGACCGGTGCCTCTTGACCAGCCTGCACCCAGCATCCACTGGGCGGCAGCAGACTCCTGCATGCGTGCCTCAGAAGCCTCCAGGGCACAAATCCTAGCAGACATCTTTATAGCTCTTCATGTGTATAGACCCTCTCACACCTACTGTCATTTAAGAGGCAACTATTCATGGGAACAGACCCAGAGAAGCTACGTGACCTTGGGAGGACAAGCCCGAGGAATCAGAGCTCATTCTGAACACAGGGTGACCTTGAGAGAGGTGAGTGCATGTTTCATGGGGTTTCATGAACAATCAGAGCAGGGGTTCTCGGAGGCCAGCCCCAAACCCGCAGCCATGATCACCTGAGAAGCTGTCAGAAATGCAGATTCCAGGCTCCCACCCAGACTTTCTGATTCAGACTCCAAGGACATGTCCAGCAATTGGTTTTCACAAGCCCTGAGGGTGACCCTGACACCAACTAGAGTGTGTGCACCGTCATGCTAGGAACACAGTCGTCACTGCCATCGGATATGTCTGCAGCACCCTGACTGTCTTAAATGTGTGTCCAGCATTACGGCAGAGACCACATCACAGACATAAGCAGCCTCCTCCCACCTGCCCCATGACTTACTTCTCAAAGAGCTCAGAATGGAGGCTCCATGTCCTAGTCCATGGTCTAAGCAGTCTTCCAAGAGTCACCTGTGGATGACATTGCCATAGCAGTTCTGATTTGGCAAAAGGTACCACTTGAGACAGATTATGAAAGACTGTGTATTCGAGAAAGACTCACGTAAATTTTCTCCTGAAACGGTGCTGGGAAAACTGGCTGACCACATGCAGAAGATTGAAACAGGGCCCCTACCTATCATCATACACAAAAATTAACTCTAAATGGATCAAAGACCTAAACATAAAACCTCAAACTATAATAATCTTAGAAAATGCAAGATTTATGGATATTGGAACTGGCAACCAATTCTTATTCAGAACCCTAAATGCCCATACCTCAAGAAATTAGACAAGTGGGACCTCATCAAACTAACAAGCTTCTGCAAAGCAAAAGAAACCATCAAGAGAGCAGGGAGACAGCCCACAGAATGGGAAAAGATATTTGCCAACTGTATATCTGACAAAGGCCTAACATCTAGGATCTATAAGGAACACAAACATGCCAAAAGGAAAAAAAACAAACAGCCCCATTTTAAAAATGGGCAAAAGACATGAATAGTCACTTCTCAAAAGAAGATATAAGGACAGCAAACAGACACAAGAAAAAGTGTTCAGCCTCACTCATCATCAGAGAAATGCAAATCAAAACCACATTGAGATACCACCTAACCCCAGTATGAATGGCCATCATTAATAAAAAAAAACAACAGATGCTGGTGAGGATGCAGAGAAAAAGGAACACTTCTACACTGCTGGTGGGAATGCAAACCAGTGCAACCTCTGTGGAAGACAGTGTGGCAATTTCTGAAAGAACTAGAAATTGACCTTCCATATGACCCAGCAATTCCTTTATTGGGAATATACCCGGAGGAACACAAATCATTCTACAAAAAGATACCTGCACATGTATGTTTGTTGCAGCTCTATTCACAATAGCAAAAACATGGAACCAACCATGTTGCCCATCGAAGCTGGACTGGATTAAAAAAATGCGGCACATATACACAATGGAATATTATGCAGTCATAAGGAAGAACAAACGTATGGACTTTACAGCAACTTGGAAAAATTTAGAGTCAATCATACTCAGTGATCTGTCATAGAAACAAAGAACAGATCACCATATGTTCTCACTCATAAGCAGAACTTGTACAATTACAATGCTTTAAGAAAGGGATTGGCAATTGTGGAAAACTGTCAGGGGAAGGGGAGTGGGATTGGCAGTTGAGGGAAACTGCTAGGGGAGGAAGGGGCATACCTCATCAACAAGGGTACCTGCATAATCAGTATTTGTATACCTAACCCTGAATTGTACCCCACATCTTTATAATAAAAAATAAATCTTCTCCTGAATGCTTACAAAGCTTTCCCAGGGCTTCAAAATTATCTCCAAAGTTAGAAAAGCAGGAAGAGAAACAGGCCAAGAACCCCCATATTGCAGTTCAGATTGAATACATATTCACCACCAGGCACTCAAGAGCAACTGCCCTGCATTTGAAGCCAACTTGCCCCTGGGGAGAGTCTGCCCACTCTCCCTCATATAAACCAATAAGGAGGTCAGAAAACATGAGAGAATCATCAGTTGGACAGGGGCCTCCCTGGCTACCATAGAAAGTGCTGTGAACATATCCCTTGCAGTTGACACTGCTCAGACATCACTTCCCTTTCTTGGGGTGTTGCACACACTCTCCCAGGGGTACTGAGAGGACAAGTCAGAGATGGCAAGACCCTGACTATGCGTACTGAGTAGTCAGAACCTCCCACCTACACAAGGCCATCTTTAGCATTCCCTAGGTGGCATCACCAAGGATGCAAACAGAGTAAAATCAAGAAGCCAAGAAACAAAATGAATCTCTTTACTTCCCTGTCATCAAAAGAACGTGTGATGGAATAGTGTCTTTCTTCTCAACTCAGGGCAACTCCCAGGGACAATTTGGGTGGCAGTCGATGGCTGCAAGTCCCAACATAAAGAATGGTGACATGTGTTGTTCCCTATTTGAAGAGTCCTTGTTTCACTACATTTGGAGATTCCGGGGTTGGTGCAGTCTCTGAGTCTCCAGTTTGGCCAGGCTGTTGAACTTGCATGTGGTGTGACAGGTTACAATAGGAGGGTGTGTGCCGGGCTCGGTGGCTCAGCCTATAATCCCGCACCTTTGGGAGGCTAAGGTGAGTGGATTGCCTGAGACCCGCCTGGGCAGCGAGACCTCATCTCTACAATAAATCAAAAGATCAGCCGGATGTGGTAGCGCATGTCTGTAATTCCGGCTACTTGGAAGGTTGAGACAGAAGGATCGCCGGAGCCCAGCAGGTCGAGGCTGCGGTGGCCGGGAGTGGCCACTGTACTCCAGTCTGGGCGACAGAGTGAGATTCCAACTCAAAAAAAATAGGAGGGTGTGGAAATGAAGATCCGTCCTTTCAGTCTAAAAGCTCTATGGTTCTGCCTTAAACGAATTGTTCAACATCCTTATTATAGTGTATAGACTTCTCTTCAAGTGACGGGAAAATGAGGACAAGCAGTACACTAGTAAACAAATAAAAAGAAGCCAGGCGGGTGGCTCACACCTGTAATCCCAGCACTTTGGAAGGCCCAGGCAGGAGGATTGCTTGAGCCCAGGAGTTCGAGAGCAGCCTGAGCAACATAGTGAGACCCCCACATCTCTACAAAAAATCTTTTAAAAATTAGCCAAGAATAGTGTCATGTCTCAACTATTCAGGAGACTGAGGCAGGAGAATTGTTTGAGCCCAGGGGGTTGAGGCTGCAGTGAGCTATGATCGTGCCACCACACTCCAGCCTGGGCAACAGAGCAAGACCTTATCCCTTAGAAGAACAAACACAAAAGAAGAAGCAGGACAATACCACCTTAAGGCATCACAGAACACCAGCTTTTAGGTTGCACCATTCTTCCTTTCCCTCGACTACAAAAATATAAATATTCATTCTGTACATTCTCGAGAGAAGGAGAATTAAAGCTGGACAAATCCTATGCAACTCATTTTCAAAAAGCACGTTTTGTCAGGCATGGCAGCAATCTGTCACTAGTGACTCAGAGTTCCTGTAATAATATATTTTCTTTTATTTCACCTACCAGAACCCAGAAAGCCTAGATGACCTTTCTCCGAGAGAGGAATGGAGAGTGCTAGAGACAGTCGTTTTTGCTGCCTTTAAGCCTCCTGTCGCTGAAAAAGTCAAAAACGGCTGACGAATGTCTCCATTCAGCTCCATCTCTGCATCCAGGCAGATGGCATGTGAAATACGGAGGACACATCACAGCCGTGGTACTGACTACACAACACGCCAAGTGGTGCCAATTTGTGCAGCGAAACGGTGCTGATTGCCAGTGGTTAATGAGTTCCAAAAACAAAAAAACACAAAGCAATCCTAATAGAGGGTCTCTACACTTTAAACCTATAATCCAATGCAGCTTAGGAAGCAGCTACCTCAGTGAAGTCAGTATGCACAAGCATGTGTCCTGGTTTGCGGTCACTGCCATGTACAGCGGGAACGTTGAAAAATGAATGGGACCTTATGGAACAGATTCCGCAAATGCGCTTCTATTTCTGGGAAAGCCAGTTGGATTAGTCCTAGAGGGTTTTCAATTTATCCTTGGTTCCCTCAATTATTGAAGAGTTATAAATCTAAGTCAATGGCCCCTGAGTCTTCACCGCTGAGGACAAGGGGGGCCACAGTTCCTTCTAAAGCATGCTGTGGGCAGAGGGAGGGGTATCCTTGAGGACAGCCTAACCTCCCCTGTTTCCTGGAGGAAGGGAAGGGCTGATATTGTGCCCCAAGCAGCAGCAGTTGAAATACCTATCCACAGCAGCTGGCAGCAGAAGTGGGGCCTTATGGGCCATTACTGTGCCTTGTTCTGTTAAAACGCTGCCCACATGCCCCCCCCAATCGGTTTGACATCCATTGCTGTGGACCCATGAACTTTGCTATTGTTTTAAGACCAGTAACTAAATGAAAAGCCCTCTGAGGTTGCAAGTCCAGCTGCCTCAGTCACTGCCCTGTGACCTTGACCAAATGAACAAACCTCCCTCCTTGCAGGTCTTTCCCTATAAAAGGTGGAAGGCAACAGTGCCAGCCTCATGGGGAGCTGTGATGAGAACAATGTCATGCACATGGAGCCCACCCCAGAGCTGGGCACTTGTACATGCTCAATCGTGGCCATTTCACTAGTAGTAGCATTTTTAGTAGGGTTAGGAAAACTACTTGTTCTCATAGGCAAGTGTATGATTGACTTTCACTTTTTTTAAAAAATTAAAATGTGTATAGAGAAGACAGTCTAAACATTTCATCGATTGTTAGAAAAATTGTAACACTGTTGTCACCAGGGCTATTACTTGTCCATCAACTGGGGACATGCTTAGGCTGATTTTGTGGCAAATCTGAGACAAGTCTTTCAGGTCTAAGGTTCCAGGATCAGGTCACATGTCCTGGAAGAAGGGGCATCTCCCCCCCAGCCCTCCTGAGGACTCCTCCTGGACAGGGAGGCTCCAGGGCAGCCTGGGAGACAGGATGTGCTTCCACAAGTGAAGAATTGGTTACAGATGGGATACACCCACAAGCTGCTAGGATCAAACTATCCTTTTTCACATAAAAAGAAACTTGTTCCACATGCATGTGTTGGGTGACTGGACCAAGTACTGGGCTGGATATACAAGATGCCAAAATGCCCATGATCCAAGGAAGTGAGACTGACAAGTAAATTGCAGGAGAAATGTGCTAATTGGTTTGTACTATGTTACATAAGACAGGCCATGATGGAGATACACAAAGAAAGAATAATTGTGGACTGACAAAATGTTTTCACAAGTGTTCTCAGTAATGAAGAGAAATTTGTTTCTAGAAGCTTCACTTTCACAAAGACACAATGTCTGATTCCCCTAACATCAGTATGTCTTCTTCCTTTCTTTATCCTCAGTCTTACTTATTAAGTAATTCATATCTCTATAAAATACAATCCACATCAGTCTATTTTTCCAATCTATTACAGATTTTCTTTCTTTTCCCTTTCTTCCCTCCTTCCTTCCTTCCTTCCTTTCCCACCATCACTACATATTAATAAATGCTAACACGTGTGCTATTTACATCACCAAGCATTACTTCCATTTCCACATGTTCTTGTTTATGTATGTCATCATTGACATCCATGAACTCATAAGTTCTCACAATAATCTAGCAAGGTAGGTTATTATTACCCCCATTTTGTAAATGGGAAAATGGGTTCAGAGAGGTTGACTGGTTTGCCCCAGGTCACACAGCTCATAAGTTCTGAAGTTGTGATCTGACTCCAGCAGTCCAGATAGTCTGGCTGGGAGATCGCTCTAGCCCCAGGCCCACTCTTCCAACCATGGGAGTCCTCAACCCCATAGAGCACTTGCACACACTCACTTTTGCCCATCAGAGTTCTCAGGTCTAGCCTATCTGCACAGACTTAACATCAGCTCTTTGTCAACCACTCCAGACATCTACATTCAGTCCCAGTCTTCAGTTTCACTGCCATCCACATCATCAGCACCTACCTCCACTCACCAGCTTCTTGGTCATTAAGCTCGAGGCTCCAGGATGCCCCTTGGCTCTCACTCCCCTTCATCCCTCTGTCCTCTCAAATGCCCATGAGAGGCCTCCCTGACTCCTGACCGGCGCCACCCCCAGAAGCAACACGGCTCTGCCTGGGTGTGTTCCTTTCAGGGTGAGTGAGACTCTGAGGGAATGATTCCTCCCTCCTCCTGGGACACCCACCACGGTCTTTGGCCTGAAGGTTAGTCCACCCCATGGCAAGCCGGGGAGCCAAACCCCATCATACTGCAGATCTGGTCCCACTTCCCACCGCCCTGGTGCAACTTCTGTAGTCTCCACTTCTGTTCCCTGCAACTGGCAGCTGGCTTTCTTATTTCCACAACATGCGGTCGCTGTGGTTTCAGACATCATCAGAAGGCACAAGTCCAGCTGCTGTAGGAGGTCTCCAGCGGGCTCCAAGATTCCTGCTACAGAAGCTAATGAGGTCCAGCAGGCTTTCTCATTTTGCCAAGACACCAGTCACAGCCCATTTGCACACTTTGAGCCATGATCAGGCAGGCATGCAGGGAGCCCCTGACCATGGCAGCCAATGGCTCGTGCCTTTTCCTGAATGTAACATCGATGAACTCTCACTAAACTGTTGAAACCCATGCCAGTATCACGCACCCTGAAACAACAGAACAACTTCAAAATCATTTGTGACCAATGTTCAACTGAAATGCAGCCATGCTGGCTTTCCACAAACCATCCCATATTGTTATTTGATAGCTTCTTCCCGTTTGGCCTGGTAAAATGAACTCTGTCAGCAAGCAGTTCATGAAGGAGAGAGAGAACCCTGCATGGGTCTCCAAAATGCTCACAGCACGTTCATACCAAAGGAGTAGACATGTGACACCGATCAAAAAGGAATTGTGAATATGATCAGAAACACGTCTCCAGTGTGTACCTGAGGGTGGAAATTCTGAGTGGCTTCCATTTCCATGGTGTTCTCCTTTATTTCTCAAATTTTCTGCAGCAATCCTATTTTGCCTTGGCAATTAGACTTTTAAAACAAATATTAAGAATAAAGACTAGAACAAAGACAAGTGGGTGATTCCATTCGAAGGAAGCTAGAGTTTCTAGCATATACTGCTGTCCCATTGCAGAGAATTATGATGCCAGATGGGTCCCCTTCACAATGGGCTTTGCTCAGTCATCTGCTTAAGAAGGCCTTGAACTCACATACCCGAGGCACCTCTGAGGCTCAAGTTTTGTGGTCCAGAGTTTGGGAAAGGTTTATGTCACCCCACCACATGGGTGCAGCATGACAATTTGCTATATGACTATTCTGTAAAATGAGAGATTCAGGCCATGTGGTCTCACCACGGGCCTCTGTCCTTCAGGTCTGACATTCCATGGCCCTGAAACCCAGATGTAGGCTCAGAAACAGCTTTGGAACTGTCTGACTGAGAGACAAAACGTGTATCCTGTTCTCAAAAGTGACAGAGAATGAGCAAAAGCTGCGGGGCTACAGAGTGCTGTCATTACAAAATTCCTCTTTGAAATTTCTGTTTCTGTAGAACTTGACACAAGGCAAAGACAAGCACAAGCACTTGGAAAACTGCCTTTTTTCCATGAAGATTACTGACTTCAGGGCCACGAGTCCTACAACCTCAAGGAAGTCCACTATTATGACTTATCTTACTTCCCTTTCTCTCTCTCTCTCTCTCTCTCTCTCTCTCTCTCTCTCTCTCTCGCCCCCCCCACCTCCTTCCTTCCTTCCTTCCTTTTTTCTTTCCTTTTTTTTGTCATTGTTTTAAGTTGTCAAATTCTAACAGCAAGGCACAGGACAGGAACCAGGAACTGAACAGGGCTTGCTTAGCTCCACACACCGAACCTGGGGAAAATCATTTTATTTAAATCAGGTTATCAGGTTATGAATGCTCAAGCACTCTGAGGGCTGGGCTGCCCTAGACAAGTGTTACCAATCCTTGTTACCACCACTCGCCTTGGGAGCCTCAATTTCCCTACTGGAAAAGTAAGTCGTTTGTGAAAGACAATTTCTAGAGGTCTCTTTGAGCTTTCAAACTCTTGCTTCATAATTCTTTGGTAATTAGTATCAACAAGATTTGCCAGTGGAACCTACAATTAGACTTTTTGGTGCTGGATTTTTTTTTTTTTTTTTGGCAGTACATTGAAAAGAGACCATGAAATTCTCCAGCATAATTCAAAACAGCATCAATTTGAATTTATACTCATTTTTTCTCCCTGCTCTTCCAGTAGATCTTTAAGATCCATGCTCTTCCAGTAGATCTTTAAGATCTTTAAGAAAACCTTATTTATCACTCATTTTTGCTTACCCACTACTCAGCAATCTCTTCATTCTCTTCTTAGCATTGGATGAGTTCTCCTAAGTCAACTAGTCCCCTTCCCACCTGCCTTAACCCCCTGGGTCACACTGGAGTCAGGGAGCTCACTCCCCCCAGCCAGTCCGTTCCACTTGTGCTGGGCACTCCATGGGCAGCTCTTGCTCTCTCATGAGCAGCCCCAGGTAGATGCTTTTTACCAGCATCAGGGCCTTCGTCGCAGATTTCTGGGGTGACCATCCACAGTACCCATTGCCATTGGACTTCATAGCACAATCACAATGGCTTTTAGTCAGGAGTGCCCTAAGGTTGTACAGTGCTGCAGCCCTGAGCTGGTGAGGCCCAGCAGAAAACTCCCTCAAAAGAACCATAGGGTAAGGGAGGGAGTCATTGGGCAGTTTCCTCCCAAGACTACAGGGAGGATGGGCCACAAGGATCCCCAGGTCTGCCCACAGTACTTTGAAGCTTGGTTACTGTCTTCAAAGCTAAAAGACACTGCATTGACAGACCTGAGGTCAAGCCCTAGATCTGTCTTGACTGTCTTTAGGAGCTTAGGAAAGTCTAATCCTCCATATTCTAAACCAAGGGCTGACAAGCCTGTCCTGCAAAAGTCTGGACAGTCAATATTTTAGGCTTTACAACATACAGGGATTTTTTTTTTTTTTTACAACTCTTCAACTCTGCCATTGCAGGACAAAAACAGCCTGAGATCATATGTAAAAGAATGTGCAAAACTGTATCCCAAAAGGACATTATTGACCAAAAAAAAGATGACAGACCAGACTTAGCACACAAGTTATGGTTTGACAATCCCTGTCTTAAGCTATAAAGGGGGAATGACAGAACCATCTCCAGCTATCCCATTAGACCATTATGATGATCAAATGAGTTTTTTAAAATCTATGCAAATGCCAATAATTTTCTTTAACATGTCTCATCAATCACAGTACTAAATCTTTTACTTAGCAAAATTTAAACCACAAAGATACCCTATGAGAAAATTGAAATTTAGAGACTGTATCAGTTAGGATGCTTACAAAAGCATGGAATAGGCATCAGCTTAAATAATACAGTATTGTATTAGTCCATATGACTGTAAACTCTCCCATTGTGGGCCTCTTCACCTCATAGTTCCACTCTGATGATCTAAGGACCAGAGGCTGAACCACACCCACCAGGTACCCTCTGGGCAGAGCAGAAGTTTCCACTGCCACCTGACAACTCTGGGACATAGCCTTTTGAATACCTACAAAGTAGCTCTTCATTTTCAAATAGTCCTAAGTATTATATGTTTAATTTAGGTAGGGCCAAAGTCTGTCTCTACATTAATTCTGGGCTGAAGCTTCTCAGGATACGTCTATTACTATAAATTCCACACAATTCTCATTTAATTAATGTCTTTATTTTACTGATACGTAAAACTGTACATTTTCTTGCAGTACATTTGTTAATTTGATACAACCATATAATCAAATCAGGCATGAGTATTGGGATGTCCATCACTTTAAAATATTTATCCCTTCTTTATG
>NW_007233898.1:0-4295 GCF_000164805.1 Carlito syrichta | reverse complement strand
CAGGCATGCGCTACCATGCCCGGCTGATTTTTTGATTTATTGTAGAGATGAGGTCTCGCTGCCCAGGTGGGTCTTGAACCCGCGGGCTCAGGCAATCCACTCACCTCAGCCTCACCGAGCCCAGCTAGCATCCATGTTTGTTAATGAATTTCCTCCATGTGAGTCTAAGGCTGAGTGAGAGTCTAGCACAAGGGCCCTCTGATACCTTCGGGGAGTTGAGTTCAAAAGAGACCACCTGGCCTGCCCTGCTTGAGTTTTGTTAGGCAGATCAAAGGGCCCATATTCTCTGAATGTAGCAAAAATTGCTTGTGCTTGTGGCAAGGGAGTGCAATTGAGGACAGGAAGGAAGAAACTGATGCTTTCGTTTCCATGTGGGAGCTCATTGCTTCAGAATCTCTCTCTTGTGAAAAAAGACACAGAAGAGTGGACTTTATTTCCACTTCTGTCTGGGTCCTTCTGTCTGTAAATGTGGTGGTAGCAGGTGATGGATTGTGCTTACATCTTTAAAGGCATATTCTAGGTATGTGTGGTGCTTCACACCAGAAATCCCAGCCCTTAGGTAGATGGAGACAAGAGGATTGATTGTGCCCAGAAGTTTGGGGGCAACTTGGACAAAATAGCAAGATCTTGTCACTACAAAAAATCAAAACATTAGCAGAGAATGATAGTGCATGACTGTCATTACAGTTACTTGAGAGGCTAAGATGGAAAGTTTGTCTGAGCCCTGGTTGTCAAGACTGTATGTGTGACTTTTGCAGATAATCTCATCTGAGAAGAAATCACAGAGAAGGAGGAGAAAGAAAGAAATGACTGGTTCTCAGGTAAATGTGTCCCAGGTCAGAAGATATGTCTAATTTTCCTACTGGAATGTCATGTTTTTAGAACTTGCAAAACTTTACTACCATACTTGTGATGGTTCTGCTGAATAAGTTTATTTCTATTAGTTTCTGTTTTTCCTGTGGTATCAAGGAGTTCTGAGAAACACTTCTTCCATACACACCAGAGCCTTCTCTCAGTTTTCTTAGCTGGACATACAGATGCACACCACCGTGCCTGGTTAAATATTTATTAATTGTAGAGATCTTACCTTGCCAAGTTGTTTAGGGTGGTCTCAAATCCTTGGTCTAAGACAATATTCTCTTCTTGGACTCCCAATGTGCTGCAGTTACAGGCTTGAGCCACCACGCTTGGCAGTTTTTGCATTGAAATATGTAATAATTGCAGATACTTATTGTATATTTTTGTGAATCCTTCACTGCATAGTAGATACCAAGTTTCCCACCATCATTTGCTGAAGCAGCTGTTTTTCCCCATTTTGTGGTCATAGCAACCTTCTCTTAGATTACTTAATTATATTTATTAGGGTTCATTAATTATACTTATTAGGGTTCATTTTGGAGTTTTCTGTTTGGTTCCATGATCTGTTTGTGTTTCTGTACATCAGACCACAGTTTTTTTATTTCCCTAACTTTGTGATATATTTTAAAATAAGGAAGGGTGATACCTCTATCTTCCTTTTCTTTTTTTTTTTTTTTTGAGTTGCATTCTCACTCCTTTGCCCAGGTTGGAGAGCAGTGGCATGCACACTAATGGCCACCCCAATGTCACCCTGCTGGGCTCGGTGAGCCTTCTGAGTAGCTGGAACTACAAGCATGTGATACCATTTGCAACTAGTTTTTAAAATTTACTGTAGAGACAAGGTCTTGCCAAGTTACCTGGACTGGTCTGAAATCCCACATGCTCAGGCAATCCACTTGTTTTGAACTCCCAAAGTACTGGGATTACTGACTGAGCCACCTAGCCTGCCCCTTTTTTATTATGATATGAATATTTTTTGTTTCTTCTGAGTTTTTAACTTACTGTATGTTTTGCATAAGATAATGCAATCATATCACCTTTTGTACTATTTGCATAGACTATAGGAAATCTACATATGAACCTCTAAGTTGCAAGCTTTCAAAGATAAATAGTTTTTTTGCATGTTCAATTGTGTAAGTGAATTTTAAAATTTTTTGTGTTTTATTTCTGGTTTATTTTTTGTTTATTTTTCTGTATTATATTCATGAAAACTATTATAAACCAACTACAGTACAGTACTATATAGTTTACTGTGATAATCGGGTGCCAAGCTTACCTTAGTTGGATGCACCCTCAAAACAAAGCTCATTTGTATGTAGGGGACATACTGTATCTTTTTCCATTCTCTCTTGGCCTATTTGACTCCTTAAAAGTAAATCTCTGAAAAAGTGCATTGTTAGTTATTTGTTTTTGTTAGCACATCATCCATTGTAAGTGATCAGGTTATTGAATGAATTTATATTTAAAGTCATTACTGAAAGCAAAAGGCTTACTACTACCTTTATTTTTTTTGTTAGTTGGAGTCTCACTCTGTCACTCATACTGGAGTGTAGTGGCCTGCTGTTGGTCACTGTGACCTCAACCTGCTGGTCTCAGGTGATTGTTCCACCTCTGCCCTCCAATTAGCTGGAACTATAGGCACTTGCCACTACACTGAGTTAATTTTTTGATTTATTGTCTCACCAAGTTGCCCAGACTGGTCTTGAACCTGTTGCTCAGGAATCCTCTCACCTTGACCTCACAAAATGCTGGGATTATAGGCATGAGTTACTGCACCCAGCCAACTATTGACATTTTAAAATTGCTTTCTGTGTTTTCCTGTAGCAATGTTTTTCTTTTTCTCTCTTACTGACTTTTGTGTGTGTGTGTGAGTGTGTGTTTATTAATGATCATTTGCCTTGATTATGTTTTTATTTCCTTTTTTTCTGTGGGTATTTTCTTTGTAATTTCTGTGACAAATGGAGAGTATATATAATATCTTAAGGTTTTACTAATGCATCTTAAAGTAATAAGAAGTTAACTTCAATTGCATACAAGCACTCTACGTTTTTACATCTCCCTTCACTTCCCTTCCCTTCCTATACTTCACTTCCTACACTTCCCTTCACTACAGGCTCTGCCTGTCATCCCCACTCTTTGGAAGTCCGAGGTGACAAGATTCCCTGAAACCAGGATTCCAAGACTATCCTGGACAACTTGGTGAGACCTCGTCTCTACAATAAATAAAAAAAAAAAAATAAGCCAGGCATGGTAGCATGCACTGTGGTGCCAGCTACTTCGAAAAGTGAGGTAGAGGAATCACTTGAGTGCAGAAGGTCGAGGCTGAAGTGGCTATGAGCATGCCCTTGGCACTATAGTATCGGCAGGAGAGTGAGACTCCATCTCAAAAACAGTCTGAAAATAAAGATAGGGTGACATTGAATATAAGAATGACTTGGAATGTAATTTTAAAAATACACTGAGAAACCAAAGGAATACAACATTTAAAAGTAGAAGACAGATCTGGAAATGCATTACACAATGAAAACCACAGGGATGGAAGAGAAGATGTGGCTTTGCTGTTTCCCTGGAGACTCAAGCTCACACCTGTGCAGAGGAAACTTTTCCTTGTAGTGTGCTTGCTTCCCGCAGATCTTCCATCTCACCCAGAGAGAGGTGACTGAGCCCTTCTAAGTGTCCAGAGTCTTAGTGTCAATGTCTGTGCAATGTGAGCCCTTTAACACAAGTCAGTTCTGATAAAAGAGTAACCAATATAATGTACAACCGAAGACCCACCACATTTTAAGTTAGTTACAGATAAACTTTTAAAAATGAGGTTGTTCTGCCAATACTTAAATTATTTAGGAAATGCATAATTTATGATTTTTAAATAAAATGTGTGGATTACTTTTATTATATGTAAACATTTTAAAAGTTGATGTCATAAAGCAAAAACTAGTCAGGTGTGGTAGTGCACTCCTGTAGTTCTGGCTACTTGGAAGACTGAGGTGGAAGGATTGCAGAAGCCCAGCATGTCAAGGTGGTGGTGGCCAGGAGTATGCCACTGCACTCCAGTCAGGGTGACAGAATAAGACTCCACTCAAAAAAAAAAATACAATGTATACCTTTTAAGAGATCAATTATCTTTTGTCTGATGCCTAAGAAAATACCTCTATATTATATCAACTTAGGGATTTTAAATCTTGATACTATGAAGATGCATCAAGATATTAATGGTCTGGCCTCACTTTTTCCTTAATATGTAAATGGTATGACAACTGGTTTCTAATACTGTTGATGTGTCTTTGTTATTCATTCCAGTGTCATAAAAAGTTATCTTTTCTTTTTTTTTTTGACTTGGGGTCTCACTCGGTCACCCAGACTGGACTGCAGTGGCTGCTCCCAGCCACCGCAGCCTCGACCTGCTGGGCTCCAGCTATCCTTCTGCCTCAGCCTTC
>NW_007233897.1:0-11241 GCF_000164805.1 Carlito syrichta | reverse complement strand
TCTACTTCATCAGAAACTAAGGCAACTGACAAAGAAAGTCCATGAGCATCCAACATCACATTGAATCACTGCTGTAGTTTGCATGTGTCTCCTCCAAAATTCAGGTGTTGAAACACAATGGCCAGTGTGACAGAATTAAAAGATGGGCCCTTAAGGAGTGGCGAGGCCATGAGGGAATCTTCCCTCCTGACGGGGATTTCTACCTTTAGAAAAGAGGTTTCACATAACATCTGGGCCTTTCCTTTCTCTCTTCTGCCGAGTGAGAATGCACCAAGTGCTGGTGCCTGGATCTTGAACTTCCCAGCATTCAGAACCGTGAGAAAACAAACCTCTTCTCTTTATAAATTACCCAGTCTGTAGGATTCTGCTGTAGCAGCCCAAACGAATTAAGACAAAAGTTGGTAGAAGGAGAGTGGGGTGTTGCTACTACAAATACTTGAAAATGTAGAAGTGGCGTTGGAAATAGATCCTGGGTAGAGGCTGGAAGCGTTCTGAAGTCAATGCTGAAAAAAGCCTGTATTGTCATGAATGGAGCATGAAGGGTGATTCTGGTGAGGACTTGGAGGAGGAGAAGAGGTGTATGGAAAGCCTGAAGCTTCTTCGTGATTATTTAATGGGTTATGACCCGAATTCTGGTAGAAATATGAACAGTAAAGGCCATTACTATGGTGCATTAGACAGAAACGAGAAATATCTTATTGGAAACTGGAGGAAGAGTCATCCTTGTTGCAAAATAGCAAAGAACTTCAAGTAGAATAAGGCTGAATTAAGACCTTGTCTCCGTGCTTTGTGGAAGGCAAAACTTAGGAGAAATGAGCTAGGATATCTAGTGAGAAAAAAATATGGAAGCAATAAAATATCTCATGAGTCCCATGGCTTCTCTTAATCACTTATAGTAAAATTTATAAACAAATGAGAAACTATCACATGTCAAGAATGGGAAGATTTCAGAGATTCTCAGCCTCACCATGTAAAGAATAAGAAATCTTTTTCGGAGAGAAAACCAAGGGTCTGCTCAAGCAACAGTTTGGTTAAGGACATTAGTATGGTTAGAAGGAAGTTAGGCGCTATTTATTGAGATAGTGGGGGAATGACGCCCAAAGACATTTCAGAGATCTTGGAGGTTACCACATCCATCACAGGCCCAGAGTGCCAGGGCCTTGAGGGTAGAGCAACTTTGAGGGAGGGGCCCAGGGTACCCCTGGGAACTCAAGGCTCACTGCCTAGGGCCACCTCAAGTCTCCTCTCCCTGAATTCCAGCACAGAACTCCTTGGCTGCCCCAGATATGGCTCAACCAAACTCAGGTGCCACTTTGGCTGCCACTTTGGAAGATACAGGCCAGAATCCTTGGCAGCCTCCATGCGGTGCCGACTCTGCAGGTGCACAGAATGCGAGTTCTAGAGAAATGGCTTCTTTCGCCCAGATTTCAACGGATGCTGCAGAGAACCCCTATCAGGGCAATGCCCAGGAATGCTGCAGGGTCAGGTTCACAGCAGAGAGTCCTCTCTAAGATAAAGCATAAAGAAGCCTTGGGAGTGAGGCCACCTCCGAGAGTCTCCACTAGGAAAAGTCTAGTGGAACCATGGGGGCAGAAACACCCCGAAGACCTCAGCACCGTCGAGTCACCACCACGCAACGCCAGCCGGAAGGAGCTGCAGGGAACAGACTCCAACCCACGAGGAGTGTGATGTGGGCTGTGCCCTGCAAACATACATAGATGGGATCCCAGGGGGCTTTGAGGACCCACCCCCACCCCGGTGTGTCTGGAAGGTGAAACATGAAGTCAGAAAAGATTCTTCTCAAGCCTTGCGATCCGGTGCTGCTTTCCGTGTTGGCTTTTGGACTTGCTTGGGACTTACTGCCCCTTTCTCCGTGCCCGTTTTTCCCTTTCAGAATGACAAAGTCTATTCTAAGTCTGTCCCACTATTGCGTTTTGAAAGCGCATGACTGTTTGATGTCACAAGCTCACGGCTGTAGGGAAACTTACTTCAAGATAAAATGTTCCTTGAGTCTCACTGGTATCTAATTTAGATGAGACTCTGGATTTTAGACTTTTGAGTTGGTGCTGGAATTAGTTAAATCTTTGGGGGCTATTGGGGTAGAATGAATGTATTTTGCACAGCTGGGGCGGAATGCTATGGTTTAAATGTGTCCCCTCCAAAATTCATGTATTGAGACAATGCTAAATGTGGTACCCGTAAGAGGTAAGGTTTTTGAGAGGAATTAGGTCATGAGGGCTCCTCCTTCATGAGTGGAATTAAAATGGACTGTCTTAGTCCATTTTATGCTGTTATAACAGAAGACCACAGACTGGGCAATTTATAATGAGCATACACTTTATAGGTTCATGGTTCTGGGAGTTGGAAAGTGCGAGGTCAAGGGGTTGACATCTGGCTAGGGTGTTCATGTGTGTCATCTCATGCTAAAGCGCAGAGAGAAGATGAGAGAAAGGGGAGAACCATCCTTTTATCTAAAAAATGTTCGCTTCTACCAAGTGAGGACACAGCAACAGCCAGAAGACACCATCTATGAACCAGAAAGAGGGCTGTCTCCAGGAACCAAACCTGCTGGGTCTTGGTCTTGAACTTACCAGGCTCCAGAGCTGTAAGCAGCACATTTCTGCTGTGTAAAAGCAACCTTTTAGGAATCGCCACACTGTAACTCCGCAGCAGCCTGGATGGAATTAGAGTCTATCACACTGAGTGATCTTTCACAGAAACAAAAGACTGAGCATCACACGTTCTCACTCATGAGTGGGCCTGAACAACCACCGCAACACTACAAGAAAAGGGTTGACTGTAGCGGGAAACTGCGGAGGGCGGGGAGGTGGGATGGACAGTCGTGAAAATCTGCCTGGGGAAGCGGGGCACACCTCACCCACAAGGTTGAGTATTTGTATACCTAACCCTGAAAGTTACCCCACGATATTAAGAGAAAGACAATTTTAAAGTTGAAAAAATAAAAACAAATAACAGCAGCCTAGTTTAAGGTATTGTTGTGATCGCGGCTCAAACAGCCCAAACCAAAACACTCTCCGTCTCTCGCCCAGGGGGTGACGGTCATCTGAGGTCTGCGTTCATTTTCATGGCAGGTAGGGGCCCCACCTCCGCTTCGGGCCTTGGCTGTGGGCGCCCTGCGGGCTGGGGAGCCGGCCGGGCCGAGGAGGTGCGTGTGGGTGGCGCTCAGCCCGCAGAACCGGCAGCACGTGGCTCTCCCTTCGCTGCCTCTCTTTTCTCACGGACAAGAGGCCTCACGGGCAAGAAAGACACGAGAACTTGGACATTCCCAGGGTCTCCGGGAAGAAGCCCACAAAGCCTAGGGGCCTCCTGAATGAGGGCTGTCAGCTTATTGTCCCAAGAACCCAGGGCTTCCTTAACAGAGTCCCGTAACACACCGTGCTCCGGCCTCTAGTCGCATGCCTGCTTGCTCACTGCCTGAGGCCTGACTGGGGCCTGACTGGAGGCTACATGCGCCAACCAGGACCCTGCAGAGCCACCTTCCCTGAGCACATGGGCCCTCCAGCGGCTGCTCAAGCCGGCGCGGACAGTCTCAGCACGCGTGTGCGATGCTCAGAGCTGTCTTGGTCCTCTCCTGACGCCCCCAGACATCGCCTCAGCAGCCTTCTCGCTGCACTGTCCGGGGGTCTCGCTGCTCATTAATATCGCTAACACGTTTTCAGCGTGCTAAGTATGTTCACATCATCACGCACACTCTGTGAGGCGGCAGAAACTCCGTCATTCATTCCCTCAGCAAGCACTCACGGGGGGCTGGGTGCCACATCCTGGCCCCAGAGGACCGGAAAGGTTTTCTGAGGAAGCACATGGGTGAGCTCCTGACAGGCGAGTCAGCGCTGAGCAGACCCAGAAGAGGCCCAGGAAGGCCAGGCGAGAGGCCGACGTGCAGGTCACCAACGCGCACGTGGCCGTGTGTGGCAGTGAGCGGCTGAGTGTGGCCTGAAGTGGAGTGTGCAGGCGGAGGAGAGGACAGACGAGTCCAGAGAGGACTTGGACCGGGTCACCGGCGAGCCTATTCCAGGACACGAGGAGGAGTTTGGCTTTTCATCCCCAGGAAGATAAAGAGGTGGCCACTAAGGGCTTCATGGGAAAGGAGGGCGTGGACAAGACGTGCGGCTGAGAAGAGAGGCCCGGCCGCGGGGCGCTGGACTGGAGCTGAGACAGGAGGATGCTGAAGGCGGTCGGGAAAGAAGAGGGGATGCCGATTCAGAGCGATGGCGATGTGGATGGGGAGTGGGGACGGCTGGAGAGACGTTCCGGGGACAGTCCAGGACGGGGACGGGGACGCAGAAGGTGGCGTGGAAGCCAGGGCAGAAAGCCCCGTGTCTGTGTGGCCCACGGGGGTGACGGTGCCGTTGGCCGAGGTGGGATGAGAAGGAGGGGCCGGTTTGGGAAGAGAGAACAGCCTGACTGGGCAGCTGAGTTCTTGGGGCCTGCGAATCCCAGAGAGAGATGCGTGGGACGTTTGGGCTCAGGGCTCGGGACCTCAAGGGAGAGGTCCGGCTTGGCCATGTGTCTCCAGAAGATACCGGCACAGACTAGCGGTAGTTGGTGTCACAGCAGTGTGCAGGGCCCCCTGGGAGAGGGTGCAGAAGCTGATGTCATTGCACCGATGAGGAGCTGAGGCTGGCTCAACAGCTGGTCTGTGGCAGAGCGGGGCTGGAGACAGGACTCCTACTCCAAGCCCAGGGCCTTCCCTGCCACTCAGAAGTCTCTGCGGGGACTTGTGAGAATGAGCATGAGCCGGAGCCACACCTGGGGCAAGAGGTTTTACCTCTGTGGCTCTCTTGTGCTTCCCTCCAGCAAGCAGCCCTTGAGCAGAGGCTACAGGTGAGTAGGAGCCTTTCCCCGTAGCTCTTGGGAGGCAGGCGAGGGAGTGCGATGTGGTTCAAATACTCACCCAGTCCACATGGCCCTCCTTGTCATGTTGACATTCTGGCTCAATACAGGTAAAACAATAGGCGTGTTCTTGACTGTATACACACACACACACACACACACACATACACACACACACACACACCCCACAAGTGTCTCTTGCCTCCTGGTCTGAAATACAGCAGGAGCAGAGACAGAGTGGTTTTCAAAGAAAGGCCACGAGCCCCAAAGCCTTTTCCTCAGGTGCCATGTGTGATCTCATCAGTAGAACCCGTGTCAGCTCAGGCTAGAAACTCACTCAGAACTAGTGTTCGCCAAGTGAGTAGAGAAGAAATTCTTTGGGTAAGGGAGGGTTTTTCTCCCTTGCCAGAATATAATTTGCTGTTTTCAAGTTAATAAAAGGAAGAGCAGGGGAACGACCACTAAAACAACTTTTAAAGGAAACACGAAGTTGGACATTCTAAGGAATACTTACAAATCAGCCTGTCCCGCTGTCGGGTCCCAGCCTTGCAAAACTCAAGCCACAGTGACCCCAGGGCCGTGGAAACAAGAGCCCATGAGGCTGAGGGCTTGGGCGGGAGGAGGAGTGGGCGCAGCTGACGCACAGGGCAGCAGGTTACCTCACGATTCCACGGCAGGCCCAGGGCGTGCTGCCTGCCTGCCGGCCTGTGTGGACCCCAGGCTGCCCAGTCACTCTGCCGTGACCCTGGGGATGCGGCCTAGGCTGCAGGTGGAGGGGCGCGCCCAGCGCTCCTCCCAGCTGCAGACCGGAAATGCTGGAGCACTGGGACTCGAGCATAAGGGGTTCAGGAGATCACATGCTCTCGGGCCGGAACAAACCCCAAGGCTGTCCAGTCCCACTCTCATCAGTCTGAGTCTGAATTCCCTCGGCAGCATTCTCATCAAGAGTCACTAAGCCGAGGCGTACCCAGCCCCGATGACAAAACCTCTTCTCCTTCGAGGAAGCCCCCTCTGTCGCTGGATGGTCTGGCTGGAGGGGAAGTCGAAGTCACACCGAGTCCAGGGGCCTTGTTGCTTCAACTGCCTGTGGGGAGTTGGTCTTCTGCAGCACAGGGAAGACATTCCTGCCTGTTCCGAGTGGCAGAGGTTTGTCTGAGCCCCTGGGTCTGCCACCATGCAGGGCAGACTGGCCGCCTTGTACCGTACCTCCAAGCACAGGTGACAGGGGCATCTTGAACTGCAGGGTCACAGAGCAGAGAAGGGTCTGCTTTTGTTTACCTCTGAATCTTCAGCCCCACTGGGGTCACTGGATAGGTATTTCCTGAGAAATGAATTCATGAACAAGCCTACGATCTTTTCATCTATCCCGTCAGTACATATAAACAACAGTAAGGTAGGGGTTCCTGTTGGAAACAGGGCCAGGCCAGGCTAGAAACTCACTTGGATATGGTCCTTTATCAAACTAAAATGTGATTTTCAGAGACACCCGCGTCTTCTTTCAGCAAGGGCATTCACCACACCTTTAACCCAGGGCCCTTGGCCTAGGGTTGGTACCACATTTTGTACTGTGCTTTTGCAATCAGTTTCTACTGGAAAAGATATGTTATTTACTTTATCATATTTCAAATTCCTTCAGGATGTTCCCCCACAAAGTTATTTCGGTTTATTTTTAACTCCCAAAATGCCAGGACAGTGTTGGGCAGGCAATGAGTGTAAAAATATTCCAAACTTAGTCTATTCTAAGCACCCACAAATATTTGTTGAATGAATGGCAAAAGTAGAACTTTAATTTTCCGTATATTTTAAACTATACAAAGTTTGTTGCTGTTTTGTAAAAGTTCAAAAATCAAGAAGACCCAAACTTTACTTCTTTCAAACATAAACATTCATAGGCACACACATTCCTCTCTTAGCTTTGAATAATGCCTGGAGAGTTTTGACCATTTCCAAGCTTACATTTTCAAAAATAATGGTTTCCATGATTTCATTGAAAATGCGCCTGTAACATTTTTGGCTCCTTAAATTGTGGAAATTAATAATAATGTACATACTATAAACTCTAAAACTAGTACTAAAAAGACAATAAAGAATTATAGATAATAAGTCAGTAGAGGAGATATGTAGAGTAATTCTTTAAAATGCTAAGTTATTCCAAAGGAAGACAGAAAAATAGAACAAAGAACGGATGGGACATAGAAAACAAATAGCGCTATGCTAGAGTTAAGCTCTATGACCCCAACAATCATATCAAGCGTAAGTGATTGAAACATTCCAGTTGAAAGGCAGAGATGGCCAGATTGGATTAGAAAATAAGCACAAAACATGACCAAGTTAAATACTACTGATAAGAAACCTACTTTAAACAAAGAGACACAAATAAGTGAAACGCAAAAGGCTTTAACAGTGATCTTAAGAAAGCTAGAGTGGCTCTACTACTATCAGAAAAAGCACATTTCAGAGCAGAGACTACAACCAGGGAAAAGGAGAGTAAGCAAGTAATAATGAAGGTGCTGAATTATCGAGGGGATGTAGGACTCATAAATGTTCATATCTCTAATAACTGATCTTTGAAACACACAAAACAAATACGGATACAATTGCAAGGAAAATTAGATATCCACAATTATCATAAAATATTTTAAAACCTTCCTGTCAAAAAAAATGTCTGAGATAACAGCATTCGTGAAAGCAGTGCCTCATGGTCTAAACACCGTCCATGAGTCTCACCGTTGATGCTAATAGAATGACAATTAAGTTTTACGACACACGCTTTTTATCGTGGGGAGACACGTTCGAACGGCAGCGAGGCTCTGAAAGAGACTCCACGCGGCACTGGCTTCTCTTGCCCTTCCGCCTTCCGTCAAGCGCACCCGCAGCAAGCAGGCCCTCCGCAGACACCCGGGGCTGGCACCTGGCTCTTGGGCTTCCAGTCCGCAGGCCTGCGGAACACACAGATGGCCTGCGCTGTCGTTTTCTGCTCCAGCAGCACAAAAAGACGAAAACTCGCCCACCAGCATCTGCACCCACAGGGGCTGGCTTCCCACCTTTCAGCCTAGCAGAATTGCCCTTCCTCATATCTAAAGCTCACACTTCACTTATTCAAAAGCAGAAGCCACAGAGTGATCTCACCCCTGGCTTTTGATCTCTCCTTTGAAAATCCTAGTAGCATCCAGTCACGCTAGAGTCCCCATCTTTAAAGCCATCACAATAAGAAAACGCAGACAGAAAGACACTTCTCTGGGCTTGACTTTCTTTGCCGGCTCTGCCCCATTTCTATTCTCTTTTGCTACAAAATTCTTTGAAAGAATTATCCACACTGCTTTTAAGTATTTTTCTCTTGCTCTTGTAAATTCACTACAATCAAATTTTTGAACACTCTCCCCACAAAAACTACTCGTGTCAAAGTGTCCAACAATCTTCACATTGCTAAAACCAGTGGTCAACTCTCAGTTTTCATATTCGTCACACTAACAGCAGCATTTGATGTGATTTGTTACTCCCCTCCTTATTTAATTTTTTTCTTTTGCTTTCCAAAACAAGATCCTTTGAGTTTTCTCCCATCTCACTGGCTACACCTCACTTTCCTCTCCTTATTCCTCTTCTTCTCTCTGATCAATTAATGTTGGATTGTTCCAGAGTTCAGTCCTCGGTCTGCTTTTCTTTTCTATTTTACTCCTGTGGTTATCTGATTCAGTCTTATAACATCAGTTATCCAAATGCCAATGAATTCCAAGTGCAGATCTCCAACCAGAATCTCTTTCCTAAACTGCAGACTAAAATTACAAAAAGCATCTTTGATTTTAGAGATATCTCAAACTTATTGGTTTCCAAACTTGAAATTCTGATTTTTACATTGAAAACTGGGTTGACCTGTGCTCTTCCTAATCTCAACCGGTGGAAACTTCATTCTCAGAGTTGCTTAGACCGAATATTTAAGAGTCAAATATCTCAGACTCTTCTCTTTCTCTGATCCAAATCCATGAGTAAATCTTCTGTGGGTAGTCTTAGCTTAGCTGGAAAGTTCGTTGGTGGTCTCCTTTAGACTCTCACTTGCAGTTTAACTCCTGTGGGAGCTCAGTCAGAGCTAGGACTTCCAACGTGGTTTCAATCATATGTCCCTTAGTTGTGCTGACTATGAATGGGACATCTCTGCTCTCCATCAGTCTAGCTTAGCTAGCTGGGCAGTTCGGTTCCAAGACACACACACACACACACACACACACACACACGAAGCTGCAAGCATTCTTAGAGCTTTGCCTCTGAAGTTACACGTTGCCATTTCTACAACACAATATCGGTTAAAGCAAGTCACAAGGTCAGCTCATTCTTATGGGAGGGAAAGTAATTTCTACCTCTTGATGGGAAGAATGGAAAAGGCTCAGAGGAAAGGGGCGAGGCTTTAAAAAAGAAAAGTCTCATTTCAAAAGGGCATGTAGGATAGAATGGATTGTTGCAGTCATCTTTGGAAACAATCGATCACATAGGGCGTCTTCCATTTTAAAAGAAGCACTCGACCTAGAATGGATCCTTTCCCCTCTTGTGTTATGAGCATGTGACCCAGCTGAGATTGACCAGACACGGACCGCACTCTAGAGTGTGGAAGAGCAAAACATTGGTAGGAATCTGGCTCTGATGGTCTTGTGAAGCTGAGCTGCTCACTCCGAGACTGTTAGGCAATGACAAATAAACTTCCCTTTTTCATCCCTCTTTCTACTGTTCCCTCCCATCCTCACCCCTGGGGTTTCACCCCTTTGACATCTTTGATGTTCTTTGAACTGGTCAGGTACTCTTCAGCCTTAGTTCTTTCTTTTTTTTTTTTTTGAGTTGGAGTCTCACTAAGTTGCCCAGACTAGAGTGCAATGGCCACTCCCAGCCACCGCAGCCTCGAACTGCTGGGCTCCGGCGATCCTTCGGCTCAGCCTTCCGAGTAGCTGGAACGACAGGTGCGCGCTACCATGCCTGGTTAACTTTTTGATTTATTGTAGAGATGAGGTCTCACCAAGTTGCCCAGGCGGTCTCGAACCCGCGAGCTCAGGCAATCCACTCACTTCAGTCTCCCAAAGGCGCAGGATGACAGGCTGAGCCACCGAGCCCAGCTTCAACCTTAGTTCTTTTAGTGGCTCTGTCCATATGAAATGTTCTTTTCATAATATTTGCAGAGCTCACTCCTTCACTCTCTACAAAGTTTTACTTAAATATCACCTTCTTAGAAAGGTATTTCTTGACCATATTTTAGAAATGAAATCTACACACACTCCCTAGTAGTCCCTTAATGAGCATATGTACATGTCTGTGGAATGAAGGAGCAAATGCTGACTTCATTGTTTACTTTTTTTTTTGGAAGAGTCTCATTACTTCTCAAAGACTACCTTCTTATTGGAAAATGGGGATAATGATGGTTCCCTCTTAGAGAAATAGGCGGCCCTATGTTTGTAAAAAGCAGTCTCTGGCATGCAACAGGTCCTCCTTGTGAGGTAGCTGTTAAGACTGATCTTCACTTGAGTTTGGATTCCTGCTCCTTGGCATTCCCCTTTGTGAAGACAGGCTTTCTGGAGCTGACTAACCCCTCACCACCCAATCCACATCTAGCTTCAGGGGAAAGAGCTGATTTGTCCAAGAACTGTGCTGGTTGTGCTACCCCCACAAGAATGTAGTCACAGTCTTCTTGAGAAGAGCTCAGGGCCCCACCAGAACCCTTGTCCACTCCCTGTAAGTTTACATCATAAGACCAGTGTCCTCGCTCAGTTGAAGCACATCTGTAGACTGGCATCCTCCCTCTGCTCTGATGGACACCTGGTAAACAAGTCCTATTTAATGTTGCTCAGGGCATGATGCAGTCACATCAAATGCTCAGTCTTTTCCCTTTCAGATTTAATGAGGTATAACTGACAATAAAAGTTGTATAAATTTAGGGTATACAATGTGATAAAATGATTACCCTTATTAACATATCCATTACCATACATATTTACCTTTCTTTAGTGATTATTGAGAGAACACTTACGATCTACTCTCTTAGTCAATTTTAAATACTTAATGCAGTAGTACCTATAGTCATCATGCTGTACATTATATCTCCAGAACTTATTCATTCTGCATAACTGAATTTGGGCCATTTGATCAACATCTCCCAATTTCCCGTATCCCCAGCTCCTGGCAACTATTCACTATGCTCTCTGCTTTTATGAGTTTGAGTTTTTAAGATTTCATATATAAGTTATATTATGCACTATTTATGCTTCTGTGTCTGTAAAAAGTATGTATATAAAATATATAATTAAAAAATATAATATATATACTTTATACTTTAAAAGTATACATATAATACATACTTTAAAAGTACATATATATATATATACACTTTGAAGTATATATATAAAACTTTAA